>NW_026715143.1:0-19924 GCF_029784015.1 Lycium ferocissimum | reverse complement strand
GGTCAATTCTAGCCTTAGAAATTGGAAAAACGCCCACAAGGGCAAAACAAAAATTTTGGAAGCAAAATGCCAAATTAAGTACTATGTGATCATAACCCAACCACTAATTGCTGATTTAACTCATGGATTAGCCTAATTCTAATTGCAAGAAAAACCCTCAATTTGGGTATAAATCCTAACTCTTTGATTCCGAAATTCAACACTAGAAGTGGAAGATATATGATTAACAAGCTTAGATTCATCAAAATCTAATATAAACATCATCAATTTATCATTACCAAGCCTAGAGAAAGTGTTCATCAAAACCCTCTTCCAACTTTCATCACTAAGGGGTTATTAAAGGGATTGGGGGGAGGGGGGGGGGAATCTAAGATGATTATGATTTAAGGAAGAGTAAAGGAATAAGCAAGATTTACCTCCAAGAATCTCCTCCAAATATCTCTAAGAACAGTTCCCTCAACTTAAATATCGAGATGGGAAATAAGGAGGGTCTAAGGGCTTTTAACACTTCATTAATTTAACAATGCACCGTCACTCCGCTTTAGCGGCCTTTGGGACAACCGGAGAGGCACCAGTAATGGCAAAATTTGATTAACCTTTCAGCGGTATTTAGTTGCCGCGGTCTTTGGTGCCGCCAGCGAGGCACCGGACACCGAAAATTTTCCCTAAGTATCACAATTTAATCCAATTTTTGACTAATTCCTGAGGCTATCTGCTCACATAGCCACACATAAAAACACGCTATGAACGCGCTCGTGGCCTCGGAATTCCCAATAGAGGTCTCGTTGACCGAGTCAACCCCCGATACCGCAATTCCAATTTCGCAACCCAAGTCCCAAAATGCATCCGAGTGTATTGGTAAATGAACTAGATATATACACAAGTTCTAAATGACCATACAGACCTCTCAAAATCGACAAATTTTTTAAAATGGTCCGTTTACCCAAAATTCAACTTTGAGTCAACTTTTTTTTTTCTCTTTAAGCCCAAATTTCACAAAAAGTCGCTCGAATCAAGTCTAGATACCTCGGAAAGCATGTCAATGGTCCCCTCGGGTCAAAAGTGAGCTAACCAAGCTCAGAAAAGAGTTAAAAGGGTCAAAAATGCAATAATGACCAAACGGGTCGTAACAATCTCCCTTTGATCTCTAGGTTGCCCCAACAAGAGGTAAAAATCCTTTTTCAAACTTTGTTTCATTTCCAGTCATGTTTATATGTTGATCAAGCTTGTTTACTATCTAAAATTCTATAAATGTTTAGTCTAGTTCTCTATGTTGTTATTCTGTTCTTGTTTTGTTATTCAAAGCTATAAAATGGGTTAAAGTCTAAGTCATGTCACATTAGGTAGATAGTATAACCTGTTAGTTAATAAAATGAGAAGGTTGGTTAAAGAATAGGATTTTGGAAATTCTGAGTTAGAAAGGCATAGTCTTTCGTTCAAGGATGAGCTAAATAAGGTGAGTATAATGGGAATTCTAAGTTGCTAAATTTGTGTTAAGTTTATTGTAGTCATACTTTTCCAGTTTTGTTGTTTGAAATTGTGATGTTTAGAAACCACTTTAATGAACAGTAGTAGGTAGTTACTATTTTACTAAAGGTGAAGTTACTTTCAAGGTCCGAAAAATAATTTTGTGGCTTACTTTAGATTCTGGACCTCATCTTACCTCAACTTGGCTAAATGTGATTTCTATTAGTTAATAAGTTATTTTAGAATAGCATGTTTGCTTAGTGTGTTGAAAACTGTCCCAAATGAGTAAGTTTTTTCTTTAAAATGAGTTAGGAAGTTGTTTGTTAATCCTAGAATGAGGATTCTTAAAAACTGTAAATCTTGAGTTTGTTTGATTTAAGGATTGAAGTTTACCACCTTTTTGTGTCAAACTACTAAAATATGATACATAATAAGGATAAGTGACCTCTAACTTGATTTGTAAACTGTGCATTCTCAATTTTTTGTGAAAAATGATTTCAAAAGATCTTAAAACATGTTTAGAGCCTGGTCTATAAACTTGGGACTTTGAAGGCATCTAAGTGTTCATCTGTTTTTTAAATGCAACCTAATGGCCTTGTTGACTTTCTATCTTGTATAAGTAGCTTAATAAGAATAAGAAATGGATTTAGTATGTGTCTTGCAAAATTTTGAAATCTGGAAATTGTGTAAGTGAGGTTAGTTGTGAAATTGGAACCTTTTCTGCTAAATGGAGTCCTATCAGTCTACATGGACCTATATTTGTGCTTATTTGAAGTCTTGAAAGTTAAAGTAATAGAACAGGTTGGAAATTCCTTTTCATTTTGATATTCACTCTGTTTTAAAATCATTTAGGCCATATAGGTTTGAAAAAGTGAATCAAGTTTTCAAAAAGAAAGTATAAAAGGTGTAAGTTAGTGTTATGATTGTTATGTAATCTCAAAATTGATAGATTTGTTCTCCTTTTCCCCTATGTGAAAACTGTTTCTCTTTATAACTTAGTTTCCCTCTAGGTGACTTAGTTGGCCAGTAACCTCAAAAGTAACTTGTTTTTTCCTAGAATTTGCATAACTAGACATCACTGAGTAGAAAAAATGACTTTAAAATAAGCAAAACTTCATTGGATTGCAGTCTTGTCTCTTTTTACTTATAAATAATCTGAAAATGTGAACTTGTGTATCTTGTCTTTGCTTAATTTGCTATATGTTCATTTTCAGTACATCCTCTTGACCTTAGAATAAAGACCATGAACCCTCTGAGTTCTTTTCTCTGAATTTTCTGTGAATTGATATAGTTTTATGGAAACTGATTGACTATGTGAATAAAAAAATGAAAAACTTGCCTTGAAACTTGCTTTTAGACCATACTGTGTTTATTGAAATGCTATGTGGGATTATTGTGATCCATTTAAGATAGAACTTACCTCTGAATATTGGTGTCTACCATATTTTATAGTTTGACACTTTTCTAGACTTGTCATTTGAAAACTGAGACTGCTATTAGCCAAGTATGGCCTTTAAAGACTAAAAGCTGTAAAAATGAACCTATTTTGATCTTAGAGTGTTAAACTGTGACTATATGCTATATTGTAACTTGCAGTTTGCTTGTTTTCCTGAATTTGAAAATTCAAAACTGAATGAAACCTATTTCTATCTCATGGCTCGATTCTATATGATCCTTGTTATTTGTTGTCTCGCAACTTAGAATAACTATTGAACCCGAAATACTAAATCCTCCCTGTTTGTTTTATTCACTAAGTTAGTTGAATGAATTGGTTGCTAAACTATTAAGAATGGGAATTTCAGAACTTTTTGTAGAAGCGTAAGAATCAATTTGCTTGGTGTCAAGTTCTGTTTGACCCTACACTTAGATAGAATTCCTTCATAATATTGACATTTAGCCTAAAAACTGGTTTTGGATCAGAGTTAGCATTACATGTAGTAATTATAGGATTCTGTAAAGATTCAACTTACATTAGTTGGATCCTTTTTGCATAAAGATATGTGCATTCCTATTTTTTTTAAAAAGGATGCATTACCTGGATGGTTTGCAAAATTGTTTCCCTTACTTTTCTTTGACTGTTTTTGCCACATTTAAAACTGAGAACCTGCTTTAAAAGCTAAGAGTGGATAAATGTGAAGACTAAAAAATTGTTACTTGTGCTAGAAATAAATTTGAAAAAGGAACTGTAAGTTTGAAAATATGAAGATGCTTTTCCTGTTTGTTGATTAACTTGGCTATTCCTCAATCTTTACTTAGTGTGTTATCTTGTATTGAATTCTATGACACCGCACATTTTTGAGTCTGTTTGGGATTGGCATATTTGTTTGATTAGGAAAAACTTATAAGGAAATGCGGCTACGCCTTTTTTGTCCTTTGATTGTGCATTATTATGTCATTTAGCATAACTGCTAGGTGTAGTCTTCACTTGTGAATCACTACTTCTCCCTACTTGACATCTACTTGAAACTGTATAAAACTTGTAAGATTAATCCACTTAGCCAACATTAGAAGACTATGTGCAGCTGAACTTTAAAAACAGACTGAAAATTACAATTTTGAAACCTCAAGAAACTGAGTACTGCCCTGAATGATCTTGCTTGGCACTAGCCTAGATTTAAACTTTAGGTACACCATTTTATTTGTTATCACCTATGGACTCTGTCAAAAATAGGCTTAGCTTGACTTGAAGGTCTTGTTTGTGGATGCATACGTCAGGAGAAAATGTATACCTATCCCTAAAACTGAAACTTTGAAAAGCTTTTATTAACTAAGTGTTGCCTTTATTTTAGTCTAGATTAATCATGAGTTTTAAGTGAGAAATTGACTCTCAAAATCTGTTGTGTGCATTGTGTTCTGGATACTGTCTCATATGCATTTGCTTGGCTTAAAACTGTTTGTTACTTTCTTATCTTTGGTTGAGTTGTTATTTGTTGTGCTTGTCTGAGTTTGCTAGCATAGAATCCATAACCTTAACTGCCTATCTACTTGATTATTTGTTGAATCCTGAGATGGGAAATTTAGCATTTTCTGGGAAGATTGAGCATCTTGTGAGTGCTTTAAATGGGATGTTTGAGAGGAGTGAATTGTCACGCCCCTACTTGATGGGGCATGATGGGCACTCGACCCTTGGGGGCGGCGAACCGTGATCCTCGTGATACTCATAATCTTCTTGGACTCTTAAATCATGAAATGAATGCATAATGGAAGCTTTTCAAAGAACAACATGCTTTCGTCTTTCTCAAATCAAGTAAAATCTGTAATCATATGAGATGCGTAACATAATGCATGATGACACATCGAACACACGGAGAGCGTTACACGGGATCGATGACATGCTCATATATGCGACTCTGTCCGCAAAGTCTCTAACATAAATCAAGATACCATAACATAGATACTTTGACTCGGCACTCCGGAAGGAAATGGAGCTCGCAATCGGTTGAACATCTTCTGCTCATCCGTATACACTGCGTGGCATGAAACGCGACCCCGAAGAAAAGGGGTCGATACGAATATGTGCGAGCATGTAAAGCATGAAATACGAGAACAGGATCATCTTGAATAAGGAGTACGGAAAATCATAAGGCTTGCCTGCGAAAAACATAAATAAATAATCATCATGTACATATGCATGTATAACGTGTCCGGCCCTCTAGTGAGGGACTCGGTAAGTAAAATCATCATATACGTATGCATATAGCGTGTCCGGCCTACGAGTGAGGGACTCGGTTAATAATGCGGTGAGTTATGCACGAATGTGTGTCTGGCCGGGACTCGAGTGAAAGAAGTAATAACAGATCACACGAGCAGAGTAGTGAGAAACCATATGTATAAAAATCATCATTTCAGACTCGATAGATAGGTAGACAGTCAACGCTCGAGTATCGAACGATAGTCATGTTAAATCCGTTCTAAATACCATTAGGACTGCATTAAAGAGAAATTCGAGGGATCGTAGACATGTATCAAACCAATCCAGGAGCCCGCTTTATGAAAGTTACGGACTTTATTCGCATTAGGACCTGCTAGAACGTATCGAGCGATCCGAGGAGCCCGTCTATGAAAGTTACGGACTTTATTCGACATAGAATCCTTTAGGAACAAAAACTCTTTATGCAACATTTATTGTCCAATCATACAAAAGACACAAGGACCATAGCTCGACTATATTAGGAATGCTAACATCAAGAAGTGAATAAGAATCGTAGACATGCTCGGAACTTACGAATAGAGGTTACCGAAGGCTCGTATCATATCATATCTTACTTACCTCATAAGACATGCCAAAAGAAAAGGGTAAGCTTTACATGCACATTTCCACCTCTTATTAGCTACGCTTATTCGTCTAAGCTCGTAAGCCTACACTTAAAAAGGATTCACGCTAACGTTAGACTCTTTATTGCACGCTTGTTCCAAATTTCAAATCAACTATTCTATATTGCCGAAAATCGAGAGCATCTCCCTGTTTATATGCCTAGCCCAAAATTACAATTCAGCAACCAATCAACAACAACAATAATACCAACATCAACAACACTATTATTCATACCAACATATTCCATAAAGTCCCATGACATTTTTTTCAACATACAACAACAATATTTCTTCCGTCCCAATCAAGGAGTATAATATCATCAATACGCCAACCATGTTAGTTACCATTTTTATATGCATAAATCGGTCCATCACACGGCCACAACACGTCCAAAACAGCCCATAAACACAACAACTACAATACAACTCTATGACCTTTTCTCCGCTGACTAGTTTCATTTTTAAGGCTTGCTAGACAGAAATAAACTCAACATAAAAGATGGGATAAATAACATACCTTATGATTGAAAAAAAACTCAGCCACATCAACCTTTTCCAATACCAAGCTTAAGTAGAAGCAAGAACAATCGCCTTTCACGGACTAGTTTGGCGTAATCTTGTCAAATTCTTGATTTATCGGACTATAATATTTGGGAGATGTTTTGAGAGGCTTCTAAGACTCTTTGGAATGTTAATATGCTGAAAAAAACGGGCTGATGGGATATTTATATCCCCCCTAGGTCTGTTCCACCAACTTATTCATGTGGGGCCCGCGGGAACCGTTTTGAGCTTGGGGTCTTTCTCTTAAAATGGCCATAAATCATCGTGTGAGGGCCCACTACCTATGGTTGGAAAGATCTTTCAATTATCTATAACTTTTATTCTTGGTGTTTTTCTAAATTCCAAACTTATAATGCATTTTATCCCTCTGAGTGGATCACCGAAAACGTTTCTTAAATCTCGTCCTTTTGGAGGGCTTATGTCCATATTTGGCTTATGGGTCCTTCTTGGGACTTGCTCAACTTTCCATGTACTACTTGTATCACTTTTAATATATCCTTTACAAAATCCCGACATGTGGGCCCCACCTTAACTCATGGTTTCAGGGATATCGTCGAGTGATCATGTTAACAGGTTTACTCCATACATCTCCAAATGTCATATATATGTTCTTATGCTCGGATAACATAATCTTCATCCATAATCCTTGTGTAACTACTGCTCTCCCACGAGCTCATACTAAGCCGTCCCGCGTCTTGATAACGCGAAATTTTCCAAAGTGTAACATCTTCCCCCCGCCAGAAACATTCGTCATCGAATGTTAAGTTCTTAGGGATTTCTACGAAAATTTTACCGAGTTTCTCCTGTACCACTATCATCTTATCACAACAACCCAAAACATATGATCGCCCACGCGCCACAAAATCAACATCCATCTTGTCCCACACACGACTAAGAAATCGGTTTAAATAAAGCATTACATACTGAGGGCTCTGTTTGCATATCCTTTGAAATTTGAAATAGATACGGGTACCTAGACTTCATTTCTTAACCTTTTTTTTTTCCACTTCTTTGCCCTCACGTACACGGTCGAAATTGGCTGCACCTCGCTCTTGTTTTGTCTCAAGCGGTGTAGTCTTGACATGGTATGCCTTGACTATTATTATCCGTAAGTATCTCTCTTTTCTCTTTCCTTGTTTGCTTGCTAGTGACCCACTACTTTTCTCGTACACGGTGCCCTTTACTGCGTTTATCCTCTCGGTACCTTCTCGGCCTACTCTTTTTAATGTCGGCCTTAGATATAACTACTTATTTTGACTCACGTTATAGTTTATCGGCGATTCATCAGTCTTGCATCACTTGTCACTATCTCTCCTGCCCCTACATTGTAAGTGTTTATTCAACACGACTTTATCGCTAGTAGGCATAATGGGTTTGTGTTCGTTAAGATATTCCTTCCGTTCCTTTCCAAGACCATTTCCTCGATCCGAAATGCGTATATACAATGATTCTTCACACATTTCTCTATCCGCCAGCCTAGTTACACTTATGGCAATTCATAATCGAGTTCAATTGAATTTGTAACTTGCCACCTTTTGAGCTCTTGCCACAACTGTTTCTTTAACCTACGTTTTGAACTCCTTTAAATCTCCCAATACAACTCAGCATAGGGTTCGACGATTAACACTCATTCGACTCCGCCTTATCATATATGTATATCTAGCTCCACGACGGTTACATGTACCATTATCGACAGCCTGATCAACTTCATCGTCGTTATTCTTTATCGTATTTTCGGGGTAGTCTTTTGGAATTCTAGTCGGGCATAGCTTTATATCGATGGTTTATATACTCCCATAGCATATGCTTTCGTATTTAGTATAATTAGCGATCCATGAAATATCTTCTAATATCGAGGGTGAACTCTTTCATCTCCATTCATAGGGCGACATCTTTCAAAATTTCGAACTACCAATCGTTGTTCCTTTTAACACGATTGTTATCCTCTTTGGTGCAAAAAATTTCCTCTTGTCATCACCACGGTGTCCTTTAGGTTCGTCGTCCTCTCTATCATCCTTTGTGAATTTGACTCGAAGACCTTTCTTGCTCTTATCATTGCCCTTAAGACATGTTCTTTGCATATTTAGGTACGAGCGCGACTTTACCCAATGCGAGGGATTCAAATCATGGTCTAAAAATATCGTAGTTCCTCTTGACGTAAGGTGCTCTCTTAAGTTCTCTTCCATCACTACCCTCTGTGTCTACCTCGTGGTACCCGTATTGTCAATTTATTTCTACTTCTTTCCATTACCTTCCCGATATGCCAATACACCTCGGCTTGTATTCCCGAGCTAGTAAATTTCTTCTTTGGAGCTTGAGACTATCGTAACTCTTTGCGAGTCAATCATTCTTCCCCCTTATTAAGGGGACCTTTATACTTCCCCGCTTGTCGGGGACATTATTTTGAACATTGGGACAATCCATTATCTATGATAAGTTAGGGGCAAGACTATTCCGGGATTCTTAAAGTGAGACTTTTAACCATGATTTTATTTTAAGACATAAGTTGCTTATGATTTTGTGGCATGAAATATTAAGGGAAATTTGGGGTTAAACGTTAATTTTCTTTTTCGTGTGGACATTTCATGAATTAAGGGGCATGTGGCCATAAGTTAATGGGTGTGGATTCCAAGGGCCTTTATGGAGTTTTTATGTAACAAATCTGTCTGACTTTAATTACGTCACGATCTTTTCCATCTTGACACGTTCAAATATTTAGAACCTTTTCACAAAAACTTGATCTCCCGGTCTTCGGCCATGGAGAAAAAATTGTCATCCAATTTAGCAAAATAATTGTTTCTTCTGCAAATCGTCTTTTGGAGGTCCTCTTTACTGGTGTAGTTGTTGGAACAAACAAACCATTACTTTTTTCGAAACCCTAGCTCCAAGTTGTGAAGTTAAGGAACTCACCTTTAATCCTCTTTTTCATATCGTTGAATGATGTGGACTTCCCAGTCTTAACTGTAGGTAAATGAATGAACTTATGGAAATATTGCATGTTGAAGTTGACCGTATCTTTTTTGTTTTGTCCGTGAAGTGTGTGTTGTGTACCAGTGATGATTAATGCCTTATTTAGCATGCAACATTGTTGTAGTGTGTTGAAATGGATGAGAATCATAATTTTGTATGGGATATCGTATGGCCATATGGCCTATATACATGGTTAAGAATGCTACTTTTCTCTAGTGTTTTGGTTGTTATTTCCAAACGCTATGATCAAGAATGAAGGTTTAATGATTCAAATTGAAGAGGTGATCGTTCATTGGTCTTTTGTGACCTTTGGAAGTTCCGCCGTTATATTAATGTAATTTCTCTTAGGAATGACTCTGTTAAAGTGTGGATTCTTGGTCGACTTTATAGGACTTTTAGTACGGAATGTGTTGTTGTGTTGTTCTCGGGTTTCCGGCGCTTAACCTTGGAACTCGAGTGAAATACGATGCTTTAATACTAGTATGATGGCGTCCACCTACTTTGCATGACCTTCGTTACGTAATTGAATGTAAGTGAGCATTGGTGTTAGATTTGACGTTCTATGTGGTCTAATCGAATATAAGGGAATGTTGTTGACTTATGTACTATTTTAGCCCTTTTTCGATCGTTAGAATTCACTTTTCACCTATGGATATGACTACGTGTTTGTTGGTATTAGACTTGATGATTTCCCAAAGGTGATGAACACGCGGGGATCGTCGTTACTTATAAATACTTGGTTATCGGCCTTTGATTTCTGCTCTCATTTTACTCCGTTCCTCATCGCTTTTCTATAAGCGGGTCTTTAATGTTTGGTCACTATAGTACTCGTATCCTTGGCTACACATGTCATGATCTATTACTACACTTTATCTCGCTTTCTTCTTATTTCCTTCTTCCAATTAACCTTTCTTTTCTTACACTCGCTATCATTTCCGTTATTATATAACCTTATTCCAAACTTCCCCTATGAAACTTGATGTTTCCTTTCCTTATTCGTTATATAGCTCGATTTTTCGTTTCACACTTGCCTTTATATCCTAGCTATATAGATCACATCATAGCTTTGGCCACCTTCTCACTCGGCTTTACTTATTTTCATAACAATCCCCATTATATTCACATTATATCTTATTCGTAATCAATCTATAATATAACACTTCTAACCCTTTACCCTTTACTAGTCCACTTTATCCTTAATATCTCACAAATTTGTCTTATCAATACATTCATATCCATCACAATTCTTTTCCGTACTCTTGTCTTAATCATACTATTACTTCTTTTAACTATAAGCTTGTCATAATTCATCGCTTATCAATTCGGTCGGTACCTTAAATAACACTCCATCAAGATTTACCACCTTTTTCTAAATCATCTCTTAGGATTACAAGCCCTCTCCAAATTCTTTTTACCATCTCGATATCGACCTACAATTATTATTATCCTCAATTCGGCAATTAACTTCTTTCTCGATGTCGGCCGTACTCGTAGCTTAGTCAAATCTTATCATTACCGTTGGCACGACCTTTCCAGACATACCACAAACCTATACCTCATTCTTTCTTTATTTCTGGGAAAATTTCAGCAGAATTTCCTCTGTAATTAGTACTATCTCAAACCGCACGCGAGAAATACCAACAATGCCTCACAAGGCCAACATATGTATATATATATATATATATATATATATATATATATCTTATCACAGCCACGGGGCTCCCAATATCAACAACGATGCGAAAATGATGAACATACCCGTATGCCCAACTCAACTTTTTTGTTACACTTTCTTGTTTACTTTCCTTTTAATCTTCAACTTATACTTCAATCGTACTACAACATCTTATCCGACATAGATCTTTCATACCTTTGCTTACTGCGTGCTCGTAACCTCCAATATTGCTAGTCACTTTCTTCTTGTCGATGCCGTTCTTCTGTCGAAATCAAAGGTTAGTATAAGGAATCTCATTCCCATGACTCGGCTCTATGGCACGATCTCGGATGTGAAAGAAGAGTAACCGCCCTAGATGCCCCGTAGCCTCCGTTTATAAATGTGGCGCGCTTCACACCATAAACAGGACTCTCGGACACGACTTTGCGACAACCCCTAGACGAACGCTCGATACCAATTTGTCACACCCTACTTGATGGGGCATGATGGGCACCCGACCCTTACTTGGGGCTGAGCGAACCCCCTGATCCTCGTGATACTCATAATCTTATTGGACTCTTAAATCATGAAATGAATGCATAATGGAAGCTTTTCAAAGAACAACATGCTTTTCGTCTTTCTCAAATCAAGTAAAATCGTAAATCATATGAGATCCGTAACATAATGCATGATGACACGTCGAACACAGAGCCGCTTACGAGACCGACATGCTTATATATGCGACTGTCTCGCAAAGTCTCTAACATAAATCAAGATACTATAACATAGATACTCGACTTGGCAAAGA
Source organism: Lycium ferocissimum (assembly GCF_029784015.1). NCBI lineage: Eukaryota > Viridiplantae > Streptophyta > Magnoliopsida > Solanales > Solanaceae > Lycium > Lycium ferocissimum. Next base: position 8,150 of record NW_026715143.1, on the reverse strand, counting down.
CTGAAGGAAATGGAGCTTGATCAATCCACCGGGAACATCTTCTACTCATCTGTATACACCTGCGTGGCATGAAATGCAACCCCCGAAGAAAGGGGGTCAGTACGGAATATTTACTGAGCATGTAAAACATGAAGTATAATAAATAGGATCATACTGAATAAGGAGTACAGAAAATCACAAGGCTTGCCTCTGAAACATAAATTAAATAATCATCGTGTACATATGCATGTATAACGTGTCCCGGCCCTCTAGTGAGGGACTCGGTAAGTAAAATCATCATATACGTGCATATAGCGTGTCCGGACCTCTAGTGAGGGACTCGGTGAATAATGCAAAGGAGTTATGCACGAATGCGTGTCCTGGCCGGGACTCTGAAAGAAGTAATAACGACTCGCACGAGCGTAGTAGTGAGAAACCATATGCATAAAAAATCATCATTTCGGACTCGATAGATAGGTAGACAACGATAACGCTCGAGTATCGAACGATAGTTATGTTAAATCCGTTCTAAATACCATTAGTACTGCATTAAAGAGAAATTCGAGGGATCGTAGACATGTATCAAACCAATCCGAGCCCGCCTACGAAAGTTACGGACTTTATTCGCATTAGGACCCTCTACGAACGTATCGAAGCGATCCGAGCCCATGAAAGTTACGGACTTTATTCGACATAGAATCCTTTAGAACAAAAACTCTTTATGCAACATTTATTGTCCAATCATACAAAAGACACAAGTACCATAGCTCGACTATATTAGGAATGCTAACATCAAGAAGTGAATAAGAATCGTAGACATGCTCGGATTGTAATAATAGAGTTACCCCAAGGCTCGTATCATATCATATCTTACTTACCTCTAAGACATGCCAAAAGAAAGAAAGGATAAGCTTTACATACCTGTTCCACCCTCTTATTAGCTACGCTTATTCGTCCCAAGCTCGTAAGCCTACACTTAAAAGGATTCACACTAACGTTAGACTCTTTATTGCACACTTGTTCCAAATTTCAAATCAAACTACTCTATATTCGCCGAAAATCGCGCATCTCCCCTTGTTTATATGCCTAGCCCAAAATTACAATTAAACAACCAATCAACAACAACAATAATACCAACATCAACAACATTATTATTCATACCAACATATTCCATAAACGTCCCACACGACGTTTTTCAACATACAACAACAATATGCACTTTCTTCCATCCCAATCAGGGAGTATAATATCATCAATACGCCAACCATGTTAGATACCATTTTTATATGCGTAAATCAGTCCATCCACACGGTCACAACACGTCCAAAATAGCCCATAAACACAACAACTATAATACAACACTCTATGACCTTTTCTCCATGACTAGTTTCATTTTTAAGGTTGTTAGACCTTCAAATAAACTCAACATAAAAGATGGGATAAATAACATACCTTATGCTTGAAAAAAACTCAGCCACATCAACCTTTTCCAATACCAAGCTTAAGTAGAAGCAAGAACAATCGCCTTTCACTGACTAGTTTGGCGTAATCTTGTCAAATTCTTGATTTATCGGACTATAATATTTGGGAGATGTTTTGAGAGGCTTCTAGGACTCTTTGGAATGTTAATATGCTGAAAAAAACTGGCTTATGGGGTATTTATAGCCCCACTAGGTCAGTTCCACCGACTTATTCATGTGGGGCCCGCGGAACCATTTGGCAGCTTGGGGTCTTTCTCTTAAAATGGCCATAACTCTTGATTTCACTATCGTGTGAGGGATCACGACCTATAGTTGGAAAGATATTTCAATTATATACAACTTTTATTCTTGGTATTTTTCCAAATTCCAAACTTATAATGCCGTTTTTGCCCCTCCAAGTCAGATCACCCGAAAACGTTTCCTTAAATCGTCCTTTTGGAGGGCTTATGTCCATATTTGGCTTATGGGTCCTTCTTGGGACTTGCTCAACTTTCCATGTAATACTTGTATCACTTTTAATATATCCTTTACAAAATCCCGACATGTGGGCCCCACCTTAACTCATGATTTCGAGGGCTATCATCGAGTGATCATGTTAACCGATTTGCCCCATACAATCTCCAAAGGTCATATATATGTTCTTATGCTCAGATAAAATAATCTTCATCCATAATTCTTTTGTAACTCTGCTCTCCCCTGAGCTCATACTAAGCCGTCCACAGTCTTGATAACGCTAAATTTTCCAAGGTGTAACATGAATATTGAAGGGTATATAGTGAATATTGAAGGATATATAGTGTATCTTGGTTGTATATGGAGGGTATGCCATTCAATGGGTTTTGCTCTCCATATGAGGGTTTATCACATAGTATATCATGTATATCCTACAGTTTGACACTTAGAAAATTTATGCCTATTTAATAGTTCGGTCAGTTGGGCCTGTCTATTGTTTCAACCGAGATTTTGAGAAAAATGTCCCTTTTTCATAAACTGTCCCTCCCTATTTGTTTAATAATTATGGGTATAGCCCAATTCTGTAGTAATTTAATTTTTGGCATTGTAATTTAATTTATGTCCTTAAGTCAAACACTAATACAATGTATGCCCATTTTATTTGTAAGCACCCTATCCATTGGTGGGTTCAACGAGGCCCACTAACTTTCCTAGATCGAGTTGACTTCAACCATGGAAGGACTAAGCATTGGAGCATAATTGGGAGCGGAAATATTTTATATACATTTTCTGTTGGGCTTGGTAGGCCCGAGTCCCTATCTCTTATTATTTACTTGACAAATTGATGAAAATGTGCTTTATTGGAACCTTTAAAAAGTTGTTACGTATTAGAGTTGCCAAAACCATTTTCTAAAATATAAAACTGATTTTTACTAGCATATAAAACGATTTTTGGAGAATTAAGTCACTACCAATGATAAAAATGGACATTTCTTTGAAAAAAAACAAAATCATGATTTTGGACAAAAAAAAAGGGACTTGATTAATTTTATGGACTTAAGACAAAAATGATTGTGGACTGTGTACTTGGACAATTTGGACAAAATATGGACTTAGACTATTTTTGAATTAATTTGGACTAAAAGATTAAAAACTAAATATATAAAATACAGTTAAAATATGGATAAATAGTATGCCAAAAATGATTTTGTAAAACTTAGACTAAAAACTCTTTTCTAAAAACCCGGGTGGGCTTACGTGGTGTTCTACTTAGGTTAACGCGCTCGGATTGTAACCTAGGTGTTCTAGTCCGAAATCCAAAACGCTCAATTTCGGGCAAAACTCTATCACTTTTATTTCTTGAAAGTGTTGTATTTTGCATGAACGACTAACCTTTTATTGCGGGAATCTAAAACAAAAGCAGTTTTTATCAAAAACAATGTACATTCACAAAGCATACTATTAGAACCCGTAGGTCAACCGTATTTTACGGATCCTTAATACCGGGGTGCCTAACACCTTCCCCGGGGGATCACCGTAACCCACCCAAACTTTGGTATAGATTGGTTTCTTTTAAAACTTGTCGTTTTAAATGAACCCTTTCGAACTGGTTTTCCTAACTTACCTATAAGTTAGGTGGCGAATCTAAAAATTATGTCCATTTAGAGTACCATCCACATAGAAGTATATTTTTTCCTTTTTCCTGGTACGATTGACAACCGTACTTCCCCGGGACACTTTTCTTTCCAAATGAGGCAAGTGCAAATGCGAATCGGAAAAAATAGAACAGTTATAGCCTAACTGCATGTGACCGAGCAAACCACATGGCTTGCTAAATCAACTTGGGACATGTACTGATGTAGAATATAAGTTAAACATAAATGATTTGGGAAAACATGAGATTCAATAATCATAAGTCTGAAAATATTGTTATATCATGAATGCGAAATAGTCTGAAACATAATAATGTAGCTAACTAGGCTAACCCAATCAGATATCCTATATGCATTACGATCGAACTAGTCTATGAAACCTCTGGAAATATGAGTCTGAATACTAAAACTGGTTACCATGACAAGGCCCCTGGCATACCTTTACTGCATGACATGACACGAACTCAAAATAAAGATAACACCTCGAATGAAAAGGGGCTCACCAAAACCTGATAGGAGCAAGGTACTAACGAGCAGATCCGTCGTCGTGCAAATCAATACCTGCATCATGAAATGTAGGCCTAGGAAATTAAAAGGGACGTCAGCACATTTGAATTGTACTGGTATGTAAAGCAACTGAATGAACAAGCACGACACATAAAGTAATAGAGCTGAAACTAAACATGAGCATGAGTATAATCTGACACGAGTATAATAATATATGGGTAAAACATCTGTAAGTACACATATATCTGTGGGAGAGCCTTAGTATAACCCACAAAGTGAAGCCACCACGGGGTACGTAGAGTCTGGTACCTGGCCCGACCTACAGAGCAGCCCCACACCTTGCCAAGGTATGAGACATAAGCATGACATGAAAGGATCCAATCGATTGTCTGAAGGTGTCGTCAACTGGGCGGATGGACCCTTACCCTACGTTGACATATGTAGTTTCAGGCTGTCTGAGCCTTTTCGATAAATCTATGCTACTCCCAAAAACATGAACATGATTATTGTTGGCTTAGAAGCCCATGGTTTTCATAATATGACTTGTAAACATGATTCGTATGTATAATTTAACATAAATACAGATACATTATATAACTTTTATGAAACATGCAAACATGCCGGATTTCATGGAATTGAGTGTAATGATTCATGACTTGTATTTAAGAACCCATGGAATTCAAAGCATTTGCATTCATGGATTACGGAGGATAAGTTATCACAATCATAATGATGTATCATGAATACAATTAAAAGCGAAAAGGGAAAGCATGATATATAGTTATACATGTGTTTAGGGTTTTCATGAACTAAAGCATGATCTTGATTCTGAAGCGAAACGTGTTTCATGGATTGTACGTGGCGTGGGGAAGAGCAATAATGTTCCCACACGTGGATAGAAACCCTACATACTTTAGTTGCTCCAAAACTTGAATAAAAAGTATGAACTTTTAAAGAAGGACCCCAAAAATCTGAACTTGAAACCTTGAGCAGGGTTTTCTTGAAACCCCTAAGATTGTAGTGTAGAATCTTGTTAAAAATCCAAGTTTATGTGTTAGAATTACTTACAAATACATGGGAGAGACTTACCTTGATGTGGGAGGATGAATAGAGGAGAGAAAAGTTGTGCTAGGGCTTGGAGAACTGAAAATGGAATAAAAAATTGGAAAAACGCAATTTTAATGAACCTTCGGGTGGCATTGGCATCTGCGCCACATATGGCCTTCTGTAGTTGCAGATGCTAACGTACTTTCGAAACAGAATGTTGGAAACTTTGGGACGGAAAATTTATCCTAAATGCTGCCGCGTATGGCCATCTACGCGTTTTTTTTGTTTCGCATCGAAAGGCATTGTCCCGCTGAATGCTTTGCTACCCTTCAAGAAAACGACCATAACTTTTTATACAAATGTTCGCTTGACCTCCATAATATATGGATAGAAAGGTATTGGAAAGTCCTACAACTTTTATTAAAGAAGTTAGAATAACTTCCTTATTGGTGTTTCCGTATACTCACTTTAATTGAGACCTTGTGAAAACTCACTCGAAAACATGCTCGCAAAGTAGCTTCTAACTTTGCTTTATCCTAAGACTCTTTCTTATGACTTGAGTAAGTTTCAAAAACTTCCTACACCTCCCATCTTGGTTCCATTATATCATCATCTTACGAGTCAAACCTTAACCTGAAGGCACGAGGTGTTACAAAAGGGAAAGGTTAGAAGAGGAAAACCCAAAAGCAAAGAGTTTCCTAATGAATTTCCTAAAATGGAATGCTAGAGGCGCTAAGAACGCCGAGTTTCGAAGGCAATGTGAGGCTATGGTAGGGGTTCACAAGCCTGTGATGCTTGTCCTGCTTTAAACGAGAATGATTGAGCATAAGTACCTCTAGAAAGCTTTGATGTTCTTGGGGCACATCCAATCCCCTACAGTGGGTTTGTCATGTGAGATTGTTGTGCTTTGGAAGGAGGATCCTCTTAAGGTTGAAAATGTCTCGATAACCAATCTAAGCATCATATCCGTTAAGGTAATTCCCTCCTTCATTACTTGGTTGTTTATTGCTGTCTATGCTAGTGCCATCTCTGTTAATAGAAGTATTCTTTAGGAATAGCTAGTTATTTCCTCTAGAAATAACAATTCTAGCTGACTTGTGGCTGGGGACTTCAATGAGGTCCTAAGGGCATAAGACAAGCTGGAAGGGAATAACATTAGTTTATCTAGGTCAAAACTCTTTTGGAAATGTTTGAATGACTGTAAATTAATGAATTTGGGCTTCACTGGTAGCAAATATACTTTGTCTAATAACATATTCTCAAATGCTCATTCTCTAATTTTTGAAAGACTAGATAGATGCTTTACTAATGAGGATTAGATCCATGACTACCCTGAGTCCACTGTCACTCACTTACCAAAAACTCACTCTATCACTTTCCCATATTGATCAATTTGCTTAAGAACCCTCTTAATGTTATTGGCAAACTCTTTAGGTTTGAATCAATATGGTATAGCCATGCCTCCTCTCCCACTCTAATTCAACAATGCTTTAGTGAAGATGGAAACCTTTATGAAATCACTTCAAATTTCTAAAATCTAGCTATCATCTGGAATAGGAAAACTTTTGGGAACATCTTTCATAAGAAGAGAAGCATTCTTACTAGGTTAGGTGGAATCCGAAGTAGCTTAACTATCCTACTAGCACGCTCTTTCAAAAACCTTGAGCCATATCCAGACCGAATATACATCTTATTCCGAAGAGGAAGAAAGTAGTTACTGAGACTTAAGTATGGGATCACTTGGCTTGTAGGGGGAGATACTAACACTAGATTCTTTAATACCTCAACCATTAATAGAAGAAGAAAAAGAAGAAGAAGAAGAAGAAGAAGAAGAAATAAGATCCTCTCTTTGACTAATGAAGTTGGGCAGGATATCATTGAATCCCTAGAGATAAAAGCTACTATTAGAGACTATTTTATCAAGCTCTACAGTTCTGACCACTCTTTCTCTATCCTTCACAAGTTGGAACACATCTATGATAGTCACACTCTAAATCCTATAGCTTATACTACCTTTGATGCACCCATTAGAGTCAGTGAAATTCATCAAGCCATTATGTCCTTTAAGCCTCTTAAGGCCCCTGCCCTTGATGACCTTCATCCTCTGTTCTACCAGAAATTCTGGGGATCTGTTAGTAGTAAAGTCATTGACTTTGTTAAGAAGGACTTCCAAACCCAAGCTATGGACCCAAAAATGAACAATACTTCCCGTGTATCATCCCAAAGTGTCCTAATGCTACTATGTTGAAAAACTTTAGACCTCTTGGCCTCTGCAACACTGTTTACAAGGTTGTCACCAAATCATAGTAAATAGGCTCAAGCCTTTCCTGTCCTCAATCATTGGCCCCAGTCAAGCAAGCTTTCTCTCCATTAGAAGAGCTGCTGACAATGCCATTATTGTCCAAGAGTATATCTGCCACTTCAATAAAATGAAAGGGAAAAATGCTAACATGATCCTGAAAATTGACTTAGATAAGGCATTTGACAGAATTGAATGGTCTTTCATAAGAGGAACTCTAAAAAAGCTGGGTCTTCCTCCTAAGTTTACTTCTCTTATCCTGTCCTGCATCTCCACAAGCTCCATCTCTCTCCTACTCAATGGTGGTAAAACTGATCACTTCATTCCCTCTGGAGATATCAGATGCGTGATCCTATATCCCCTTATATCTTCATCATGTGTATGAAAATTCTCTCTAGAGATATTGACCATCATGTAGCCTTCAATAGCTGGTTTCCCATAAAGATCACACTTTATGGACCAAAGATCTCTCATATGTTCTTTGGTAAGTAATTGGGCTTCCTATCTTTCACGATAAGCCACTAATAATGACTTAATGTTGAATATGGATAATACGCACTAAAAACTCATTGGTTTGAAATCTCGTATTCCCAAACATGACCGGACAGAACTAATCTTTAGAAGTTTTCCGTGCTATCTTAGTCACACAGCAAAGACATTAAGTCGCCCTATCGAAAACATCCAAGCTTAAAGGGTTTTATTGGGCACCCCTACTAGAAAAAGAAAAAAAAA
>NW_026715142.1:0-21004 GCF_029784015.1 Lycium ferocissimum | reverse complement strand
TCTAATACATAGTACAAAATAAGTGCATTACCTAGTGCTAAGTTATGATCGATGGTTTTATTACACAAAAAATAAGCGGAATAATAGAAAAGAAATAGAACTTCGTGAAACGCATGATTGTCAACCTTCTTGTTTATTTTATTTACATTCGTTTTATTTTTTCATGTTTTTACAAATGGATGATTGACAACTAAGCGTGGTAAGGAAGTGAGGTTGAGGTCAGTGGGAAAGTATTGAATCAGTTCATGTGGATGAGCATGTTTTCTTGATAAAGTGGATATTACATTCTTCTTAACCTTTGCAAATGTTAAATTTTTTCTAATTATTGGCATAGCCTACTAATAGAACTAGACGGTGCGCATCGAGAAGGTGTTGCGTCAGGATTGGTGCCACAAAGGTATATTTTGTTCTTTGGATATTTGTGCCTTTTGTTTTTGAATGAACATCGTAGAAAACGATTCACTTCCTCGTTTTGTTCTTATTCATGTTACTATATTGTGCCTCAAGTCACGACTGCTTGCTATTCTTCGACCTAGAAGGTTAGTGAGACTCCTATATGCCCCTCTACCTTACCTGCATTTAGCGTGGTTGTAACACCGTACTTTGACCTAAGCTTAACCATGATCCTAGACTCCGAAAATCGTATAAAGCACGGGGAATTGATATTTTTCCGTTCGGGCCGTGATATGGTGGTTTACGCCTATGAACAAGGGTCGTATTCCAATTTACGCCCATGAACAAGGTTCCGTAAACCGAAACCAAGAATTTCTCGAACATTCCGGAATTGACATTTTGAGGTCATATGGTTAAATACGGACCGTATTTCACTTTACGGCCCGTATTTCAAAACGTGTTTGGAATTTGAGAAAACTTCCTTGATTTAAAGTTGTAGAGCATTGAAATACCTTTCCAACGGTATCTTACGGGGTCAAACGACATCTGTGCAAGTATGGCCATTTTTTTAATCGGTCGCAAAGGCTGTCCATATTTCAAAAATACGGCAAGATTTCAAAATATGGCCCGTATTTGAAATACGGCCGCATTTAAATCGGGGTTTAAAATTTATTTTTCCGCAACAAGATATATTCGTCCATATTCGCTCTAATCATTATTTTTCACTCCCTCAAGCCCTAGAACGACTTCCTACCCCTCCCTTCATCAAGAACACCAAGGTAAGCCTATTCTAATTATTCCAACTCAATTCTAACATCTATCCTTGTAATCTAAACAAGAAATTATCATTCTAAAACTAGGGTTTTCAAGAAAACCCATCTCAAGGTTCAAGAACTCAAGATTTTGGAAATCTTCTTCAAAGTCAAGTCTTTAATTCAAGTTTTGAGCAATTAAGGTATTTAGTTACTATCTGTGGGAACATCATTGTTCTTTCCCCACGCTCAAAATCCATAAAATTATGATTTCTCTACTAAACTAGGTTTCAATACAAAAAACTTAGGTTTCAATACTATGCTCATGATAACCCTAGGTCCATGTCCATGATTATATTATGTATGAATTGTTATACTTCCATCATCGTGTTCTTAATATTTCTTTATGATTATTTAGAATCATGTCCGTAATCTATGAAAACCCATATCTTGTATTCCATGGGTTCTTGCATGCATGTTTTTGACTAAGAATGATTGTTTCATGAATATCCTACATATATCTACAAGTTTTCATGCAAATGTAGTACATAATTACTTTCATGGCGATACAAGATACATACTCTAAATACAAGTTACTTCATGAAACCATGCTTACAAATTATTTTATGAAACCATGTTTACAAGTTATTTGAAATCATGATTACAAGACAAGTACAAGTTAATTCACGAAAATCATGGGCTTCTTAGCCAATTATATCATGTTCATGTTTTTGAGTTGCACGAATTAACAGAAGGCTCGATAGCTCCGAAAACTACGTGAGCTGCCACCGTAGGAAAAGGATCGCTCCGCCCGCTTAGGACGATACCTTAATTTTACACCGTAATGGATCATGTGCACGATACCACCTCATACCCCGGGCAAGGTATTTGGGTCACTGTCCCATGTATAGTACTGTAATTCACGTACCCACGCGGTGATATCACATGGTTTCGCTTATGAAACGCTCTCCTACTTATCATGTTTTACGTATGTTATATCTATATATGTATCCATGCTTATACTCATGCTCATGTTCATGTCCGTGTTTTCGCCTTTCCCGCCTATCATGTTATTTCATGTCCCATGTTATTTCATTCAAGCTTGCTTTACATACTGCAAGATAACGTGGCCGATCGTCCCTTTATCTGCCCGCCGTATTTCAATTTAATACGCAGTACGATTTACTGTGACGCCGCATCTGCATTTTAGGGGATTTGCTCGTATCCTATGGTGAGCCCCATCTCATTCGGTTTAGCCGGCTTATCTTTATTTTACTGAATCATGTATTTATAGGTATGCTAGTGGGCCTTGTCCCAAAGAAGTACGTTTACCAAGATTCATGATTAGAGGTTTCATAGACTAGTTACTTTAGTTATGTTAGACACGCAAGGTGTTTAGCCATCTTTGGTTCACTCATGTTATTTCCGCACTCATGTTTAAACAAGTATTTTTATTAAGTATTATGACTTACTACGTTTTATAGTCACCACATGATTCACGTTTATATTCCGCTCATGTATGCCTCACGCATTTAGCAAGCCACGTGGTCGCCTGTCAGCAGGCAAGATGGCACCGAGTGCCGTGTTTCGCCTGTGCCACGGTTCGGCGCACAGCTGGTCTACCTGCAGCTCTTGCCCGGAAAAAACCTATAGATTCTGTGTGTCGACTTGATTGCTATTGGAAGAGATGATGTCAAAGTTTAAGGAGGGCTTTGACTTAGCCGGGACCGAAGTTTGTACAGCTTTTGTTCTAACCCACTTGTTTTATCCGTCTTTACCACCCCTCCCCCCGCCAACCCAACACACACACACACACAAAAAAAAAAAAAAAAAACTTGAAAACAAACGGAACTTGTCACATCTCTTTTTTCATGGTTGGTACTTTTATCAAAGGCGTGTTTCCTTTATCGATTTTTCCGCTGTTTAAATGTGCTAGATGAATGAAGTCGGCAATGGTTGTACTCAAGATAAATTGACAAAACTCATAGATACAAGTTGTGGTGACATATCATCGACCATCACGAGTCACATTTCAAACGTGCTTGAGAAAATTTTCAATTGCTCTCCGACAAGGTACATCTCGATGTGGGGACCCGCATATCATTTACATTTAAGGTATTTATCATTGTGTGCTAAATCCGATCATGGTCTCTTATTATTTTCGTTTGTGGACGAAGAATGATACTATCATGATTTATCAAAAAGGTTCAGCAAAGATAAAGAGGCGTAATACGAAAGCCTTCGTGAAGGAGAGGAAAGAAGATACTAGATGTGTGGCTGCATTCCGAGCTCGTTTGGTGGGAGAAAAGTTGACGAAATATTTCGGATATTTCTTTCTTTTTGGTGGTCTTGTGAATATCCTTGAGATATAGTGTGGGAGCAAACATAGAGGATAGGGAATGCAGAAAAAGCTTTAACCTTTTCCTTTTTTGTGTGTGTTTTTGGTTGGATGGAGTTTGCAATTAAAGAGAAGTTGTCAGTGTCCATGTAGGGTTCAATGGAGTTATGTACGAGAGAGGAACTTTCTGTTGTGGTCAGTTCCTTTTTTCGTCTTTTACTATTATTTTAGCAACATAATTCTTTGCACTTGGAAATATGCTATAATGGCAAACTGTTATCTAATTGAAAGCAATACAGACGTGGTATTTGTTTGCCTCTTGACCATTTTCGATGCAGTTGAACTTAACAAAGCAATATCGTATACTCGAATTCCAAAAATGATACGAAATTTGAATGAGATATTGCATTTTTATTTGGTCTATATTAGCTCAAAAGCGCAGTAGCTAAATATGTATTTAAGAAGAGTTGCTGTGATCGTGGGAAGAGGGACAAGGGATATAGAAGAGTATTTATTTCATTCATTTCATAATCCCCTACTTACAAGCTGAAAATAGCATTTAACATTCAAGGAAAGATTTAGAATGAGAATTTAAATAGGCCAGCTGTGACAAACCAACTAATGTGATATTTCTGAAATTAACAAGACCGGTAAGGATTAAACTATCGGTTTTAATATTGTTGGTCCATTTGAACCTCCATAAAAATGCAACATTCTATGAAAGTTAAATTATATTATCGATTTACGAATTATTGCTCCATTTTGAACCTCCATGAAATCGTGTACTGTGAAGTATTTCTCTTTCAAGCTTCACATACTCACTAGTTCATTACCATTGATGTACTTCAAATTAATTCGGGAACTTTGAATTGAGTATAAAGATGTCACTTCAACTTCAAATATTGTAGAGTGCATTCTTTTTGGACACTTTCTAATTTGGGATTTTGCCTAATGCTTGCCATCATTTTATTTTTCATGAAGAAATAGATAGAATACAAAGGAATTTTGCGTAGGAAAGTAGAACTGAATAAAAAAATTAAATGTCACACATTTGAAAAAATTTATCAAAGGTTGGACAATTAGTTTTAAAAAAAAATGAATTCACTTTGTCATGATTTTTAGATTACTATTTGTAATTTCTTTGAGGAATCTAATTTCAGGACCTCTGAATTATAAGGACGAAGAGTATATACTCTCTAGTTTTATCTTCTTCTTTTTTTAGTTAAAAGGATATTATAATTAAAAATAAATATAGTTAACTACATGTTAGTTGGAGGCGAGCTCCAAGATTGTTCAAAACGGTCGGCCAAAGTATCAATATGACAGAGTGATTTTTTTTTTTTATAATGGGTAGTTCCTTCAAAAAAACATTATTTGCATACACTAGAGGAACTAACAGCATCTGGGTGTCACCAAAAAGTTTCTTCCTAGCTCCCCTTTTCCCCAGGGCATCAGCGACTTTGGTTCTTCTCCCGGTACATATGTCTTACATGAGAGTTTCCTAACTTTGTCATCATATACCTGCATGCATATATAGATTAAAAAATTGTAAGTTTTCTTGGCCATTATGGATCATGTGTATTACCTAAGTCGAGTCACACTCCACCGTCAGAGGGAGCAGATCGTATTGGAAAGCAATGGTTAACCCTTTTAAGAGGGCTAAGACTTGAGTGTGTTGGTGTAGAGGCATTCCTTTGGTGAAGCCTACCATCCTGTCACTATTACTATTTCTCATAATCCCTCCCAGACACCCTACCCCATGCTTTCCAATGCAGGAGCCATCATTGAGCTTGTAGTACTCCCAAATGTGGTGAAAAGAAATAAGAAAAAGATGAATTATCAAAATCACTTACGACGAAAATTATTGATGTAGTATTTATTATTTCGTCCATATTTGTGTAATACCTCGTATCTTCGGGCGAAAATGTGATTCGTACTATGGAGATTTAATGAAATCAAGATGGAAGGTGTAGGAAGTGTTTTGAAACCTATAAAAGGTATAAGAAGAGTATTTGGGCAAATTAGAGTTGGAAGCTACACTACGGACCATGTTTTCAAGTGAATTTGTAGAAGGACTTACTTCAAGCTACTATAACTCCCTTATTAGTTGAGAATTTGGGAAAGCTTCCTCAATGAAAGTTTTAGCCCTTTGAAATACCTTTCCATCGATATAAGGATCAGGTCAAACGGATCTTTGTACAAAAAGTTATGTACGTTTTACTATAGAGTCGCTGCAAGGTGTCGGTCTTCACCAAGCTCGCGACACGAGTGCAGATTCGGCGTCCTGTGGCCATGTCACGCGTGTCCGGGCAGCGAAGTGAGGATCATTGAGTGCGCGAGCGCAAGCACACACATGCACAGGCAAGGTACCGCACGCTGCTGGGCACGCGATGTTATACCCCATTTTTAACCGGGTTGAAGCAGGAGTACAACATATTGGTGATTCCTATTTGTTTTATTTTAAGGAGTCGCCACCTAATTGATTTTAAGGTGAATTAAGACACCTAATTATTAACTAAGGTAAAGCTAACTAAACCTCCATTAATAGTCTGCTTAATCAGTGTGATTCTAGGTAAGGGTTCTATATTATTCTAAAGGAAGTAATTAGGCATCCTCTAAGATCCGTAAATAATTCTATCCCATTTCAAACTTAGGTTAATTAATTAAGGTTAAAGATAATGCTTAAGTTTTAAGAAAATGACTTATAAATATTGCTGAGATTTTAAAGGAAATATGATGATGCCATTTAAACTAACTTGTAGAGAAATGTAGTAATTTACATAAAGAAAATGCTTTTAAAAATGAAACCTATAAATGTTGTTGAAACTTTGAATAAAATAGTAATGCTATTTAGAAAATAAGACTCGTAGAAAATATAATAATTTGCATAAAAGAAGGTTTTAAAAGCTAAATAGAACTTAAAGATGTTGCTAAGGCCTTAGAAAATATAGTAATGCTATTCAAAATAAGATTCTTAAAAAATAGAGTCATTTGCCCGTGAATAATAGCTTTTTAAGAGAAGATTTAACAAACATGAACTTTTAAATAAAAAATTATATTATATGAATATTGTGATGTAGAAAAGCCTAAACTTATTTTTTATATGATGAAAAGGCATAACTTTCTTTCTCTTTTATTAATTTTTATTTAGCTATATTCGACTAAAATGTGCGAAATCGGATCAATCTAAAATGTTTATAAAATTATACTAGGATTAATATTTGCATATTAGTGACACGTTGAACATGTTTAAGATAGTAAAATAAAACATAATTTCTTTAACTCAAAATATGTAGCCATGTTATTTTAAAAATCAATTATTCTAATGGAAATAAATATTATAGATATTATAAATAATTGTAACATAAAAAGAAACTAAAAGCGCTCATAAATACCCCCGACCTATCAAAAGCGCTCATAAATACCCTCCTTCAACCTTTTGGTCTAAAAATACCCTTCCATCCACCTTTTAGGTCTAAAAATACCCTTAAGCGTTTGTTTTACTAAATATACCCCTCAAACTAACAAGTTAAAATTAACTCTTTTAAAAAGCCAAATGGCATTTTGTAATTGGTCAATAATAAAATTTCGTAATTTAAAAAAAATCCAGATTTAAAAAAAAATTGCCAATAATAAATTTCCAGTAATTTAAAATTTCAGATTTTAAAACTTTTTTATCAACGGAAAAGGCTCATAAATACCCCTAACCTATTGAAAAAGGCTCATAAATACCCTCCTTTCACCTTTTGGTCTAAAAATACCCTTTCATCCACCTTTTAGGTCTAAAAATACCCCTACGTTTGTTTTTGTACTCAAATATACCCTTTAACCTAACAGAATATATTTTTTTATTTTTTTTTGTTTTTTTTTTGGCATTTCGTGAATTAAAAAATGAAAAGGAAATTACAATTTTTTTTTTTGGAAAAATTGCCAGATTTAAAAAAAAATTAAAAATTAAAAAATATGAACGAAACATTTATTTTTTGCATTCCGTGAATTAATCAACGAAATATGTTTTTTTTTTTTTGTTTTTTGGCATTTCATGAATAAAAAAATGAAATAGGATATTATAATTTTTCTTTTTGCATTTCGTGTATTAAAAAACGAAATAGGATAAAAAAAAATAATTTCGTTCATATAAAAATGAACTTGAAAAATATATATACCAACTAAATAAAAAAATATATATATATATTTTCCAATTTCGTTTTTATATGAACGAAATTAAATTTTTTTTTATCCTATTTCGTTTTTAATACACGAAATGCAAAAAAAAAATTATAATATCCTATTTCATTTTTTTATTCATGAAATGAAAAAAAAAACAAAAAAAAAATATATTTCGTTGATTAATTCACGAAATGCAAAAAAAAAAAAGGTTTCGTTCATATTTTTTAATTTTTAATTTTTTTTTAAATCTGGCAATTTTCCAAAAAAAAAAAATTATAATTTCCTTTTCATTTTTTTATTCACGAAATGTCAAAAAAAAAAACAAAAAAAAACAAAAAAATATATTCTGTTAGGTTAAAGGGTATATTTGAGCCAAAAACAAACCTTAAGGGTATTTTTAGACCTAAAAGGTGGATGGAAGGGTATTTTGCAATTAAAAAAGGAAGGAGGATGGCGAGCCTTTTTCAATAAAAAGGTGTGCAGTGTATTTATGAGCCTTTTCCGTTTTATCAATAATAAAATTCCGTAATTTACATATTTTTTTAAAAAAAATTGTGTGGAAACTTAAAAATTAAAAATTAAAAAATATGAACGAAACTGTTTTTTTTTTTTTTTTGCATTTCGAGAATTAATCAACAAAATATGTTTTTTTTTGCATTTCTTGAATAAAAAAACGAAATACGAAATTATAATTTTTTTTTTTGCATTTCGTGTATTAAAAAACGAAATAGGATAAAAAAAATTAATTTCATTCATATAAAAAAGAAATTGTAAAATATTTATACCAATGAAATATATATATATATATTCCAATTTCGTTTTTATATGAACGAAATTAATTTTTTTTTATCCTATTTCATTTTTTAATACATGAAATGCAAAAAAAAAAATTATAATTTCGTATTTCGTTTTTTTATTCAAGAAATGCAAAAAAAACATATTTTGTTGATTAATTCTCGAAATGCAAAAAAAAAAAAACAGTTTCGTTCATATTTTTTAATTTTTAAATTAAATAATATATGTGTCCAATCACAAAATGCCATTTGGCTTTTTAAAAGAGTTAACTTTGATTTGTTAGTTTGAGGGGTATATTTGAGCCAAAAACAAACCTTAAGGGTATTTTTAGACCAAAAGGTGGATGGAGGGTATTTATGAGCCTTTTTTAATAGTTCAGGGGTATTTATGAGCCTTTTTCGAAAAGAAAATGAACTTTATGGAATTGTTGATTTCTCTTGAATTAACTACCCCTTACTAAAACTACCCATACTAATCCCTTTATAATTCATCTCGGCTAAGAAAAAAAAGATGAAAAGTTAGGCATAAAATCCAAAACATAGGATATTAAAATGGCGGAAATAGGAAAGGTTCAAAAATGGGCTTGGCCCATTTTAGGATGCTGCAATGTGGTTGCTGCTGTTGGAATGGGTTCAGCCCATTTTTTAAAAGACTGCTGCGGATCAGCCTGCTATTGGGCTTCGGCCCAGAGTTTGCATTTTTTTGGGGAAAACTACGTATATATACATGTTAAGGAGAAATATTTGCGAAACGTAACGATAGTTTTCCTTATTTGCAAAACATAACGATATATTACGAAACATGACGGATTTTCGTATATTTTTTATTTTTTTATTTTTTTCCAACAAATATATATATTTTTTATTAAAAAAATATTTTTATTTTTAAAAAAAATAATTTTTATATATATTTTTAATATAAAATTTTTTTTTTTGCTCAAAGGCTTAAAAAATTATCTCAAATTTCTGTGTATGAAAGTTGTATGAAATATGTATGTGTGGGCAAAATTTTTAATATAATTTTCATATACAAAATTTTGAGCGAAAACTTTAAGCCTTGAATATTGTATGAAAATTGTTACAATGTTATTGTAGTTATATTATTTTTTCGAAACCTAATATGAATTTATATACAAAAAATGTGAATGAAATTCTAAGTCTTGAGGAGATATACACATTTCATACTATTCACGCATAAAATTTTGAGCATAATGTTTAAGCCTTGATCAAGATATACACATTTCATACGTTTTTCATATATAAAATTTGAGCGAACTTTTTAAGCCTTGAGCAAGATATACACATTTCATACACAAAAATTTGAGCGATTATTTTAAGTCTTGAATGTTGTATCAAAGTTGTATACAATGTTATTGTAGTTGTATTAATTTTACAGAAATCTAACATGAATTTTATATACGGTAATGTGAGCGAAATTTTAAGACATGAGCAAGATACAAATTTCATATTATTTTCATACACACAATTTTGAGCGAATTTTTTAAACCTTGAACGAGATATACACATTTCATACATTTTTCATACCGTTTTCATACACTAAATTTTTAGCAAACTTTTTAAGTCTTGAGCGAGATATACACATTTCATACAACTTTCATACATAAGTTTTTGAGCGAAAAAAAATATTAATTTAAAAAAAATATTTTTTAAAAAAATGATTTTTTTAAAAAATAAAAAAATCATTTAAAAAATATATTTTTAAAAAATAAAAAAATTTAAAAAAATAAAGCATGATTTGTATAGGATTTGTAATGTTATGTTTTGTAAATATAAAACTATCGTCACATTTTGTAAATATTTCTCCTTAAGATGTATATATATGTCAAAGACCCTTTTTTTTTACTTTGCTGCGGACTGGGCCTGATAAGGAAATGACTTGAGAATATTATGTTGGACTTTTAGCCCAACATCGAATGCGGGAGAGCGACGAGTCCCTCGGACTCGTACACGGTAGTCATGCAAAAATAAAAGGAAAAGGATTAGAATATAATCGAATAAACGAGGTCAAACACGTAAAATATACTCAAACAAATCAGCAAAGCATGTATATTGTATGTATATTTGAAATATACTTCATGTATACATAGGTATGCAACCTCATTGCCTTAACAGCATTAGCACATTTAGAACATATTAAAGCATACAATCTGCCTAACAATGGCAGTGAGTAACATTAACTACCAAACATGCTTAGACAATAGTAGCTGTTAACAGTGGTATTGAACTTCACCAAATTGACCATGAAATACGCTTAAGACACAGCAAAACAGGCAACATTCGAACGTAGGCAGAATCGACAGTGTAATGCTTGTCATATATAGGTGTACTTAAAGCCCGGACAGATGCAATAGCACGTAATATTTCAGAGTACACCTTGTATACTTGAAGGGTATACACTAATATACGACCCCTTGTATACACGGATGTGCACTAAGGTTTACCGTGTACACTTTGAAGTATACCATACCACATAAAAATTAGGTAGGGAAGGGACAAGATGAGAACAACCTAGTATTCTATGTCAATGGGTGCCCCAAGCAAAAGCATGGCCTCCCAGAACCTCTCTAAGAACAAAAATCCTCACAGAGAGCATGTATGCACAAGATTTAGGCAGGACACCACAAATTAAGGTCATGCCAGGTCTTAAGCCAGTATTACAGATATAGGCAGGATCACATTAGGGAGCACATCAACATACATAAGAAAAGATTCCGGCAAGAAAACACTTTCAGAAACCAATTTGACTCAAGACTTGGGATACTCTTATAAAGTACATGAGTGACAGTTTCTTTTAGGAGGAGTTTCAAACAAAATATATGCCCAGCCTTTTATCATCCAAAACATAATTAAGAAAGGTTTGAATTATTGCAACTAATGTCCTCAATGAAAACAGATCAGGTGAACACACACCACAACTTACGAGTCAAAACATGCTTGAACACTTAAACCTTTTGAAATCTTTCCTGGAAACATATTGAGAAGGTATGTTGAGTTTGAGGAAGTACCAAAAGAACTTATTCTAACACAAACTCAAAGCATGATCTCTAAACCAAGGGAAAAGAAAACAATTTTTGTTAGTTTCTAAAGAAGGGAGTGCTTCACCTCTGGGGCTATTAATAATTTTAGTTTTGGAAGAAGTCATAACTCAGTTAAAGATTTGAAACAACAAACTTGGACATGTTTACTAATAGCAGGCATGGTCAGAGAAACTCATGCTATTTGATCATAACAAGATCAGCACCTTATCACATTTCAAATTACAAACATAGGTTAAAACTGGTCCAAACCTCCTTATTAGAACTTCCACACACAAGAAAAGTATACTTAACAGATTTCAACACATCTTCAAACAACCCTCTTAAACTAGGTATTTTATCATACAAAACTATAAAAAGCATGCTATAATAGTCAAAGTGCCCAGTTAATTGTTTGTACATCAACACTTTCAAATTCTAGTATAAAGAAAAGAAATGAATTTTCCTTAAACTTAAGTAAAACTAAAACTTTGGATATAGATAATAATCTTGAAGGACCCAGCTGAACTATTACTGTTTTCTTGAGCAAAACAGTAGGGAAAATTGGAGGATCACTAGTTGAACTTAAAAACTTAAACAAACTTTAATGGTTGCCTCTGATCATCCAGAACATTCATCAAGGAACCAAGGAGACCAGATATATGGTCTAAAGGAGTATTGGTAAACAAACAAAAGGAAAATACCAAATAGAAAAAAAGGCAAAACAACCTTATTTTTTGGTGTCAAAGCAAACCAGGACCCAACCTTCTATAGGGAAATGCTTGAGCTAACACAACTTCAATCATACTAGGAAAAGAGTAGCAAATCATTCTAGAAATTAACCTTATCAGAAAGTGGAATAAGCATCTTGTGGTGTATGAAGTTGCTACGGTAGTTCCTACTAATCTGTTTCCAAGAATACATGTCATTCGTTGAGTACACAAACACTTATAAATTTCAAACAAGAATTTGAAAACCAGTAAGGGACAGGGGATCAACAACAGCTCATGTCAAGTAGAATCCTGCTACACATTCTCATGTCAAACAGAAAAAAGGGTTAAGAAAAGAAAGGGAAACCCAAACAGAAATGACATGGAGAGTTACAAACTACATGATATCATTCACAAACACTACAGAAACAGGGCCATTAAAGACTTCGAAACACAGAGTCTAGTAAATGAGCTTAGGGCATTCATCTTTCAGTAGGATTGAAGAACACTTCCAAATGTTAGGATATGAATCATATGAAACTTCAACTGGCAAACTAATCACAATAAATTCAACTTAAGTCAATCAGAAGCAATAATCAGACTTAGATAAATAATAAGCCCTGAATCATTACTTATCTAAACCCTCTTGACCTTAAACAAAATTGGACAAGCAGATAAACTAAACCTAGGATGAGATTTACTGATTTAAATTTAGCTAAGGAACATTGCAAATGAACTGGCAACAAAGCGTTCATACAGTTAAAGCCATATGAACATCATCCACACTTGAACTTAAAACGATTAGTTCATGACTCATCTCTGTTAGCTAAATTTAATTAAAGGAAGCTATACTAAGCTAAGCTAGCAGCTACACCAAACAATGCATAAAACCTTTTAAACAGGGACACAATCGTATGATTATAACTAATCTTCATCCATATTATGTGAATAAGCTATAAACATAATAACCACTTGTCGACTAATGCTAACCATTAAATAACCGCACATATCATACCCTAGTCAATATCAAAGACGATAATGAAAATGAGAGGGACTAAGGATTACCTTCTTCGGGTGCAGCGAAGTGGGTGCGGGGCTTCGATATCCACTCGAACACTACCAACTCCGAGCTTGCGATGCCCGATTCGCAGCAACACCCAGATAAACAAAAATTGGTCTGATATTTTGGCTTGATAATAAAACAAGATTGAAACTGCTGATAGAACTCGTATTTTAGGGAATCTTAGGCGACTAAAAGACTTATCCTTTTAGAGTTTTCGGGTTTCAAGAACTTGTTTCAGAGCTTAATTTTCCAGGGGGATTTTTGCGATTCGAAAGCTTTGATTCTTAGGGGGTTTCTGCGATTCCAAAAGCCCTCCCTTTTCAGATTAGGAAACCAATATTTATAGGGGTTAACTAGGGTTTTGCTTGTGAAGAAAGAGAGAAGAGCGTGGGGGACATAGGGAAGTGGAAGAGACAGAGGCGTGGGGGGAGAAGGGGAAATGGAAGAGACAGAGGCAACGTGGGAGAGAGAAAGGGGCGGGAGAGAGGGGGAGAGAAGAGAGAAGGGAGCGGGAGGGGCGGCTGAAAATGGGAAGGGAACATAGGTTCCCTTGTTTTGACCGAAAATGGGCCGGGTAAGAGTAGTGGGCCGGGTATTAAAATTTGGACTGATCTGAAAATTGGGTTACAACAACAACAACAAGAAGAAGCCCAAAAGATAATCTCACTATGTGGGGTCTGGGGAGGGTAGAGTGTACGCAGACCTAACCCCCATCTTGAAAGGTAGGGCGGCTGTTTCCGAAAAACCCTCGGCTCAAGAGAGGAGAGAAAGAAAGACAAGACAAGACAAAAGGTTAGACATGATCAAGCGTATCGAAAACAATATGAAAGCAAGGAATAACAAAGCAAGAAAGTCATCGTAAAAGGAGAATTAACTGTTATAAATAACTATGAAAATGAAAACAATGAAGGTAAATAAGCCATTATAAAACAACAGATACTCGCAGAAATCAAGAGACAAGAAACCATACAACAACATAACTACTCTCAAGGGAGGATAAACGCGACTACCTACTATCCTTCTACCCTAATATGAGTCCTCCATACCCTCCTATCTAAGGTCATGTCCTCCGTAAGCAGGAAATGCGCCATGTCCTGTCTAATCACTTCCCCCCAATACTTCTTCGGCCTACCTCTACCTCTTCTGAAACCGTCGCTAGCCAACCTCTCGCACCTCCGCACTGGGGCATTTTCATCTCTCCGCATCACATGCTCAAACCATCTCAGCCTCGCTTCCCGCATCTTGTCTTCCACTGAGGCTATTCCAACCTTGTCTCGGATGACTTCATTCCTAATCCTATCACTCCTAGTGTGCCCACACATCCATCGCAGAGTTCTCATTTCCGCCACTTTCATCTTCTGAACATGAGATTTCTTGACTGGCCAACACTCCGCCCCATATAACATAGCTAATCTAACCACCACTTTGTAGAATTTGCCTTTAAGTTTCGGTGGCACCTTCTTGTCACACAACACTCCGGAGGCAAGCCTCTATTTCATCCATCCTACACCAATATGATGTGTGACGTCATCATCAATCTCCCCATTTCCTTGTATAATAGACCCAAGATACTTGAAACTATCTTTCCGTATGACCCGGGTGCCAAGCTTCACTTCCACGTCATCCTCATGTACTATATCACCGAACTTGCACCCAAGTACTCTGTGTCGTCCTACTCAACTTGAACCCTTTAGACTCAGAGTTTGTCTCCAAACCTCCGAAGGCGTTAACCCCGCCGCGAGACTCGTCAATCGGACTATGTCATCCGCAAATAACATACACCATGGCACCTCACCTCGAATTTGCCGCGTCAATCCATCGATCACCAAGAGAATAAAAATGGGCAAGAGCCGATCCCCGACGTGCCCCCATCACCACCTGGGAAGGTTTCCGAGTCTCCTCCCAAAGTCCTTACCCCGGTTTTGGCTCATCATACATGTCCTCGATCACCCTAACGTACGTCCACAGTACACCTCTAGCCTCCAAGCATCTCCATAACCTCTCTCGCACTTTGTTTTATGCTTTTCTAGGTCGATGAATACCACGTGCAAGTCCCTCTTCCTCTCCCCGTATTGCTCCACCGCCTCCGTACAAGATGAATAGCTTCTATAGTCGAGCGCCCGATGAATCCGAACCGGTTCTCCGAGATACACGCCTCTCCTCACCCTCATCTCCACCACCCTTTCCCCACACTTTCATAGGCGGCTTAGCAAGGTTTCGATCCCTCTCGTAGTTGTTGCAACTTTGAACGTCACCTCGTTCTTCGTACAATGGAATCATTGCTTTTGCATCGTCATTCTTCGGGCATCTTAGTCGTCTTAAAGATGACATTAAAGAGTCGAGTCAACCATTCTAAACCTGCCCTCTAAAATTCTCCCGGAATCTCATCGGGCCCGGTCGCTCTTCCCCTACTCATCTTACGAACAACACCCTTAACTTCTTCAACCTTTATATTCCTACAATATCCAAAATCACGACACCTCTCGGAGCACTCCAAATCTCCCAACACAATATCTCTGTCCCCTTCATCGTTCAAGAGCTTTGCGGGAAGTACGACCGCCATCTCCGTCTAACGAGAGCGTCCTCCACTAGTACCCTACCATCCTCGTCCTTGATGCACTTCACCTGATCCAAGTCACGCGCTTTCCTCTCCCTCACCTTGGCTAGTCTGTACAACTTCTTATCCCTGCCTTTGTCCTCTAGTTCTGCATACAGGCGTTCAAAAGCTGTTGTCTTTGCCGCCGTAACCGCTAGCTTTGCCTCCTTCCTCGCCATCTTATACAATTCCCTATTCGTTCGCCTCTCTTCGTCATCCTTGCTGTCTACCAACTTCGCACACGCCACCTTTTTTGCTTTCACCTTCTCTTGAACTCCTCTATTCCACCACCAGTCCCCTCGGTGCCGACCACGGCTACCCTTCGAGAGCCCCAGCACCTCTCTAACAACTTCCCTAATGCAACTGGCCGTCCTATCCCACATATTGGTCGCCTCCCCACTACTCTCCCAGGATCCCATAGATCTCAGCTTCTCCCCCATCTCCAGGGCACCCGTCATGGTCAAACTCCCCCATTTGATCCTAGGCCTGTCGTCCACGACCCTCTTTCTCTTCCTCATCTTGATTTCTAAATCCATCACCAAGAGCTTATGCTGGGTCGTTAGATTCTCACTCGGGATCACCTTGCGCCTTTACAAAGACCTTTATCATCCTTCCTAAGAAGTAAAAAGTCTATCTGCGTCTTAGCCACCGAACTACGAAAGGTTACCAAGTGCTCCTCCCTCTTCGGGAAACTCGAATTGGCCACCATCAGCTCAAAGGCTTTTGCAAAATCCAACAGTGCAACTCCTCCTCCGTTCCTGTCCCCGAAACCATATCCTCCATGCACATCGTCATATCCCCCTGAAATTGACCCAATGTGCCCATTGAAATCTCCTCCGATGAATAGCTTCTCAGTGGACGGTATACTTCCCATCATCTCGTCCAAATCTTCCCAAAAAAGTCTTTTCTCCTCTCCGCCCAAGCCCGCTTGCGGCGCGTAAGCACTAATAATGTGCAAAATAAACCCTCCAACGACCAGCTTAATCGTCATCAACCTATCGCTGACTCTCTTAACCCCTACCACCTGTTCTCGTAAGTCATTATCTACTAAAATACCTACCCCATTCTTATCCCTCGACCTACCTAAGAACCATAACTTATACTCATCCACATCTTGAGCCCTGGATCCTACCCATTTAGTCTCCTGGACACAAGCTATATTAATCCTCCTCTTCTTAAGAATCTTAACTAGTTCGATGGACTTCCCCGTTAGAGTCCCAATATTCCAAGACCCTACTCGTAGACTAGAGACTCTCTTAACCCACCTACCCCCTCTAACCCTCACCCCTATCCGAGAACATGACTCTAGTCCACCATCGTCTACCAAAGCCAGTAAAGCAAATATAAACTACTCGACCAGGCAGTAATCAATACTAAAACACAAGTTAGTACTAATCTAGATGAAAGTGTAACTACTACGACAAGAACGAAACAAGTAATGTAAGAATGCAAATTAGCAGCAAGGATAAAATACAGAGAATTAAAAAAAAAACTGGAGGTACCAACTCCAGTTAGACAGAACCTGCTGACGCCGAAATCACTGTTCACGGTTCACACCGAAAATACTGTTCACGACGGGAAGCTTGAATATGTCGGACCAGATAGAAGGAGAGGAGAGAAGGGAAAAGAAGAAAAGGAAGATAGGAGAAGAATAGGAGTGGGGGTGGGTATAGGGCTGTCACAAACCCAAGGAGAGAGAAAGAGAAAACTTACCTGGGGGGCTACCGAGAGGTTGCTGGCCGGAGTTGGGGGGTGGGGTGGGGGTAGGTGAGGGAGTTGGGGATGGGAAGAGGAAGAAGACTGTTAGTTTAGAGAGAGAGAGACAATGAGGAAAGAAATGGACACTGTCATCAAGGGACCCCGCTCTGAAAATTGGGTTGATGAATTTAAATATGGCTGGTCATTAATGGACTGGTCCAAGAAGGTTTGTGGATTAATTGGAACGGATGAGTCCATAATTTGGCTGATGGATTTAAAATATGGGGCTTGTCATAACTATTCTGAAATAATAATAACCCATTTTAATTAATTATATACTCATAACTAGTGTCCGTATTTCACAAGCTAAAATATCACCCTTCTCTTTCTCTCTCTCTCTCTCTCTCCCTCGCCCCGGAATATATTCCTTCAATTATGTAATTATTAGTGCTCAGGTAATAAAATTGTATGACATTGTAATAGAGCTCGCCCCTTCTCGATTTAGTTATGGAGGCAATATGTTGCTATAAAATAAATAAACTTTTAAGCTATTTATAAATCTACTAAAAAAGCTTTATCATTTAAAACGCATTGTGTGTGGAAATAAAATACTGCGATATTTCGTTGTATTTCAATGTATTTCTAATTTATGAAACAATTTCGATATATTTCATTGTATTCCATCGTATATGTGCATACTACAATTTTATATTTCTTAAACAATCAACCATATTTTATTGTATTCCAAAGTTGTATATTTTTCCGTATTATATTTCTAAAAGATAAATTTGAGAGAGAAACGTGGTTAAACTAATAATAATAATTTAATAATTTAATAAAATGAATAATATATAATAATCTATAATTGATAATATATAATAATAATACGATCATAATAATAATATAACAAAAACTAACGATAAATATAGAAAAGTAGCTATAAATTGTTAGGTAAAGGCTGTTAAAAATAGCTTAGTAAGTTTTCCCTTTAAAATATGGGGCTTTATAAATTTGAAATAAAGGACCCATTTTAATTAATTATATACTAAGTGTGCTAAAATATCACCTAATATAAATTATGTAATTATTAGTGCTCAGGTAATAAAATTGTATGACATTGTAATAGCCGTGCAACAATATTTTAAAAATAAATAAACGCTATCATTTAATTGTGCGAAATAAAAAGTTAATCTGCCTAAACGCAAATAGTAAAAATAATAATAAAAAAAATAATATAAATAATTATTAATAATAATCATAATAATAAAATAATAATCAGCGCGTAATATAATAAATATTTTCAACGATAACAAAAATGCCAATAAAAAGTTAATACTTATAGTAAAAAAAATAAAAAAAAATATAAATAATTATTTTAAAGTTGTCAAAATATCAGCGGCGTAAATAAATATTTTAGAGAGGACGGTACAAAATTGGGTGTCAACACGCGACACGCCCTCTATGGCCTGCGATCCCTGCAACATTTATAAATGCTTTGTTTTCCTTATTTTTCATTTTATTCTTCACTTCTTCAAACCATACCACAAATTTTCTCTCCTCTCCTCATCCTTTCCCACCAAGGTAAGTCCCTCCTAAATATTTCTAAGTAATTCTAGCTATTATACATGAGATTATTAACAAGATTCTACTCTACAATCATAGGGTTTTCTAGAAAACCCTTCTCAAGGATTCAAGTTCAGATTTTTGGGATTCTTTTTCAAAGTTTGGATTCTTCTTTGGGTGTTTTGGATCAATTAATATATGTAGGGCTTCTATCCACGTGAGGGAACATCATTGTTCTTCCCACATCACGTTTAATTCATGAAAACACGATTTTTCCTCAGAGTTGGGAAATTATGTCTCAGTTCATCATAAACCCTAGATACATGTCAATAGTTATATGTTATCATGCTTAGTCCGGTTATTTGTATTCATGACTATCATTTCGATTACCATGAATATGTCCGTAATCCATGAATACTCATGTTTTGAACTCCATGGGTTATCAAATACAAGTCAGGAATCAATATTGTTTTGTTCTATAGATTTTACATGTTTCCATGCTTCATATAAGTTATATTATATGTCTATGTACATGTTAGATTATAGATACAAATCATGTTTACAAGTCATGAGCTTTTCATCCAACCATGTTCATGTTCATGGTTTTAGGAATTGCACGTATTACCGAGAAGGTTTAATACCTGAAACTACGTATTCCATCATAGGATAAGGATCGATCCGCCTTATTAGGACGATTCCTTCATGTTACCTATTTCTGGTTATTTTATGGATCCAGTCACGTCATGTTCATGTCTTATACCCTGACAAGGTATGAGATGGCTTAGCTGATCGGGCAGAGATCAGAAGCCACGTGCTCACGTGGCAATTACATGTCGGTTATACTAAGGATCTCCCACTTAAAATGATTTACTCATATTATATTATATGCCTGTCAGATTATGCTCATGTTCATGTCCAGCTTTACAGTTACAGTTTCAGTTCTTATTATTTCATGTGACCGCTTTTATTCATTCAGTTACCTTACATACAAGTACAATTTCAGTGTACTTACATCCCTATTGCTCGGGACTTGCATTTTGCGGGTACTGATTTACAGGACGACAGGACTGCTCGCTAGGATCTCACACGTATCCGCTATTGGTGAGCCCCACTTCATTCGGGGTGTTATTTTTATTTCATGTTCATGTCATATTAGGCAGTAGAGGTATGCAGGAGGCCTTGTCCCAGTAAATAATTTAGTATTTAGACTCATCTTTAGAGGTTTTATAGACTGGTCTAGCATGTTATGTCAGATGTTCAGTATCGTATAGCCTTGTCGGCTTCGTATTTATTATGTTTTCAGACTACTTCTGCATATATACTCTCAGACAGTATCTTCAGTATTATATTTAAACCCCATGCTTTATTCATATTTTCATGTTTAAGTCATATTCCACGATAGTACATGTCTCATGTTGATTAAG
Source organism: Lycium ferocissimum (assembly GCF_029784015.1). Classification (NCBI taxonomy): domain Eukaryota; kingdom Viridiplantae; phylum Streptophyta; class Magnoliopsida; order Solanales; family Solanaceae; genus Lycium; species Lycium ferocissimum. Next base: position 468 of record NW_026715142.1, on the reverse strand, counting down.
CCATCCATATGGTTCGCTTGGTCATATGCAGTTAGGCACCGAGCGTGTTACGCCCAAGCCATGGTTTGGGACGTGACAATTTGGACATAAATTTTACTTTAAAATGTTGTGAATGAAAATTTGAAATAGAGAATTTAAAATTTGAAATACTGTTCAACCCTATTTTTGGAACTTCAAATTCTATATTTGAAGTCAAAGTTGAAATAATAAATGAAACTTATAAGTAAACACTTGAAAAAACTCAAATATTTGAAGTTTTATTCATGGACAAATATTGAAAGGAGGTTGGACTACATTGTAAATCTATAACCTTTTAAGGGTGCAGACCATAACTCAAGTTCCTCGCTCTTTTCCCTTACCATTTCTTAAAAAGCACCACCACTTCATCAGATTATACCGGAGCTTCCGGTTTTCCGGTAGCTCCTGCACTGTTTACTCCTCCTCTAGACGCCCTTACACTGTCGTAGC
>NW_026715141.1:0-29711 GCF_029784015.1 Lycium ferocissimum | reverse complement strand
ACGGCGGCCCTCACTAGAGGGCCGGGCATCGGGCAGATGCAGATCGCGTCCTCGCTAGCTGGCCGGGGCACATTATATGATATGATGATAGCGAGGGAGGTGGGTTGTGATGGCATATGATGATTCCTTACCGCGTCCCTCCTTAGAGGGCCGGGGCACGTTACATGTACATGCATATGATTTTAACATTTTACATGATTTTACTTACGCGTCCCTCCTAGAGGGCCGGGGCACGTTATATGTACATATATATGTATTTTATGATTTTACTCACCGCGTCCCTCATTAGAGGGCCGGGCACGTTATATGTTTCTACGATGATTTTATGACATTGACATGCATGACATATGTTTTCAAAGGACAAGTCTTATGATTTTTCTGACTCTTTACTTCGGTATGATCAGCTATTACATTTCATGCTTTACATACTCAGTACATATTCCGTACCGACCCCTTTTCTTCGGGGCCGCGTTTCATGCCGCGCGGAGTAGACCCAAGTGAGCTGAAGATATTAGCAGAAGATGTTCCAGCGGGACTGGCGAGCTCCATTTTCTCCGGAGTGCTGCCAAGACAGAGTATTATGCCATGGTTTCCTGTTCCATGTTAGAGACTTTGCAGACAGTGTCGTGGGTATAAGATGTCGGTTATGTAAGCGGCTATGTAAGCCGATGTATTATTACGCATTGTATTATAAGTTTTATATTTACAATTTTATTGGATTTGAAGAAGATGAAAAGCATATTTGACTTTCCGAAAACTTCTGTTATGTATTTGTGTCATGATTTGAAAGCCGGTATGATTATGAATATTACGAGAGTCGAGCGGGTTCGCTCGGCCTAAGTAAGGTGAGTGCCCATCACACCCTAACGGAAATTAAGGGTGTGACATATGCCATCGCCATGAAACCAAAGCTGATTTAGTTGAGTTAGAAATGCTAGACTTTGATGTTATAATAGGGTATGTTCTTTGGCCTCATGCTATGCTAATGTTGATTGCCGAATGAAATTAGTCTCGATTTCAATTTCCGGGAGAGCCCCTTTTGAATGGAAAGGTAATACGGCAACTCCAAGGGTAGGTTTATTTCCTACCTTAAGGCAAAGAAGATGATAGCGAAGGGGTATATTTATCATTTAGTCCAAGTTGGTCTCACACGGAAGCAAAGTCACCGGATGTCCCACCTTGAGTTTCTCTTGTCTTACAACCGGTATGAGACTTCCGTGCCTTCCCCCATAGAGAGATTGACGTCTCGCATTGATGTGTTGCCGGACACTAAGCCTATTTATTCCTCCTTATCGGATGGCTCCGGCAAATTAAAAAGAATTAAAAGCCCCGAATCCAAAGATTTGCTTTGAAAAGGCGTTCATCGACCAGATGTTAGAGAGCCCGTATTGTTTGTGAGAAAGAAAGATGGTTCTCTACGAATGTGTATTGATTATAGATTACGATGACGATAAAGAGAAAGAAGGCCATGTTTGGATTTTTCTTAGTAGGTGTGGCGGATTTTTCTTAGATGTGGCATGGAAGTTTTGAATGTGAAAACATCGGAGAGGGCCTAAGGGCAAAATTGGAATTTTGGAAATTTATTTCGGGAATTACAAAATGATTCATGAATAATTGGGCAAAAAAAAAAAAAGAAAACGAAGGCCCAAAACAAGAGGGTGGCCCATAGGGTGGCCAAGGCCTAAACCCATGAATTAATTAATTTTGGCAAGTGTAAATTAATTATATAAGAGATATAGGATTCATGAAACTTCAAGAAAAAACAAAAGAAAAATCAAGAAGAAAAAAGAAGAGAGAGAATCGGCCTTGGAGAAAAAGAAAGAAAAGAAAAGAAGAAAAATTCTTGAGCAAAATCCTTTGGTTTAAAAATCCGTCTCTTTTGGAATTACTACTAAGCTCAAGCTCCTCTCCAACATGGTATAATTTTCAAGTCAAGAAGTGCTTGTTTTTGGCAAGAAGAGATTATTGGAAAAGGTAAGATTTTTATGCTTTTGTGTTATGAAATGAATTTGTATGTTATAATGATTGGAATTGGATGAAGATTATGGAATTATGGTGTGTGTGTGTGTGTGAGGAGTGTGTGTGCCGTGTATGTGTGTGTATGTATGGCCGTGTGTGTGTGCATGGTTATATAAGTAAGATGTGTTGGATTTCATGTTGTATTCTAGTTGTGTTTATGAAGGAATTCACATTGGGAAATGAAAGTGAATGAATTGAGTTGAATTGGAAAAAAATGGGTGTTGGCCGTGAGCCATGAGGAAATTGGTATGGTGAAAGAATTGTTTTGCTTAACATGTTAGTTGTGTCGTTATGATTCTTGTGATAACATTAATAAAGGTTTAAGTGAATGAAGAAATTGAAATGGGAAGTTGTATGTTGATTTAGGGAATTTGGTGAATTGAGAAGATGATTTTAAGGTGTATAAGTATGATTAAGGTTGAAATGAAATGCGGAACTATGGTTATCGCTAATGAGTTTGGAAGGATAAATAATGTAGTTTGGTAGCTTTTGGCTTTGTATATTTTGTATATTTTGTATAGAATGGAATGTTATGATATGTATCCGAATGAAAGTAGTATTATTAATATGTTGAATGTGTTTTGAGTTCGATAATTGTTGTTGTTATTGTATGTTGTTGTTGGATTGTTGTTGGTTGTTTTGATATGAGTTGAAGTCTCGGGGGTGTGGTATGTATAGGGGAAGTGCTGCCGGAATTTCGGTAGCCAAGTATAACCCCAAGATTGAAATGTTAGCTTGCATGAATAGTAACTGGTAAAGATGACCATTTGCAGTTTTTGGACGAAACGGGAACTGAGATTTGAGGAGCGTAAGGCGCAATCCAGGTATGTAAAGCCTTCCCTATCTTTCTTTGGCATGTTCTGAGTCTAACAGGCTTGAAAGCGAGCCTCGATGACACTTTTGCTTCACAATCCAAGATTGAAAATAGCGCCAAATCATTCAAGAAGATTGAACCAATTTCTCCTAAAATTGACCTATAAGTATGTAACTTCCATAAATGGAGTCGAAACACTTTAAGATGATTATGGACGACTCCCTAAGGTTTATTATCCATAATTTACGTATTTTACACTATGGTTGGGTCCGAGGTGGGCCCACAAACCCCGATACTCCCGATATGGCTCAAATTGATCTATTTCTGTCCGTTTTTCATAAGTAACTCTAATTATGTTTCCGTCCGCTAACTAATGAGTATTATGACCATCTATCCGAATCTCGATATTAGTCCGATATCTGGAACGATTCTGGACACTCTGTTCTGCTATAATCTGACTACTCCGATTTGATCTGTTTTCTGAACTATTTCAGTCTTATTAAGTCTGTATGTTGGTCTGTATGCATATGGTTTCTCATGGATCTGTTCGTGGATGTCTCAATGCTTCCTTCATCGCGCCCGGCCAGTTCTCGTGATTCGTGCACCTCACCGCATTGTTCACCGCGTCCCTCGATGCGCGGGCCGGGATCCGTCCGTATCCGATATGATCTGATATGATCCGATTATGTGATATTACGGGATGGCGGCCAGGATGGCATTTGATCTGATTCTGTCTGTCCACCGCGTCCCGTACTACGAGGGCCGGGTTCTGTTACCGCGTCCCTTATTAAAGGGCCGGGATCTGTCTGTATGTGATTGGGATTTGATATCCGATTTGTACGTCTGTATGTGATTATGACTCTGCATGCATGATTCTCGTCGCGCCCGTACGTCCGATTCGACTCGATTCCGTCCGACATACATTTGAGATCCGGTTTCCGAGAGTCCGTCCGTCACACTTCGTATCTTCGATCCGCATTGTGCCTCCGTCGCCCGCAATTCCTAACCGACATAATAAGATTCCGTCCGTACGCTCCGTAAGTCCGACTCTGCTATGATCGTCCGTACACTCCGTAAGTCCGACCCGCTTATGACTCGTCCGTACGTAAGTCCGACTCCGCTATGAATCCGATTCTCGTCCGCTCTATTTCCGTATTTCCGTCCGCTACGATTTTACATATCCGACTCGGTTATTTTAATTATGTATATTTTGTTTCCGCTTTACATACTCGGCACATTTCGTACCGACCCCCGTTCTTCGGGGGCCGTGTTACATGCCCACAGTACGCACGCGCGCACGGTACGCCGCCGCTTAGGTTATCGTCTGTCGTCGTTTGGAGAGCTCCCTTGATCCGAGTCGATACTTTTGGTATATATCTTTTGTTGTCTCGTTTGTTCGTATATATGATCATTTGGGTACGGCGGGGCCCCGTCCCGTCTTCTCGATTCTCGTTCGTATGTTAGAGGTCCGTAGCGCGTTTGTGGGTTGTGGGTTGTCACCGTCCGGTAGGTACGTGCGATATGCGACTTTGTCCGATATAATAGCCCTAACGCTCGTACGTATGTTCGCATGTATATATATATATGTATGTTCGTGCGACGCACCTTATATCCGTATGAATTTATGTATGTTTAAATGGAATTAGCCGGTTGGTATATCGGATCCGAGGTAGGTACGTACGGGTGTCCAAGTAGGACACCGCCACGGCCCACGGGCCGGGTCGTGACAAAAGTGGTATCGCAGCGGTCGGTTCTCGGAATGTCCGCAGGCCGTGTCTAGTGAGTCTTGTTTATCGGTGTGTTGGGCCCCACATCTATAAACAGGAAGCTACAGGACATCTAAGATGTTATGTTACCCTTCCTTGACTCTTAGATCGTGCGTTAGAGCTGTGTTATCAGGATGTTCTCCCTTCTGACGATCTGTTATGTTTTTCAGCGATGCCTCCGAAGAAGGCGACGGCGCGCCAAAAGGGCAAAGCAAGCCGAGACAGAGAGACTCTTGCCGGCTCGAGGTTGTAGGGCCGCGCCCGTGCTATGCCCGATGTTGTGCCCCGGCCGGAGGGTTCGACCACTCCGCCACCGGGAGGCCGGGCAGGCCCCCGCCCGGCTCGCCGTCCCGCTCCCCGCCCGGGCGGAGGACAGACGTTGAGAGAGGCGGGGCCCACCGTTGACGACGATAGTGGTTCGGAGGATCCCGCGGACGCGACGAGAGGTGACGATGATGACGGCGTGATAGCCCGAGGGTCCGCGATTTCCCCGACATGTGGTCCCCCGTAGTTCTTCGGTCTAAGCCCGACGAGGACCCGCATGATTTCATTCGACGATGCGCCGCTCGTTGGGATTAGTCCGGGCTTCACCGACCGAGTCCGTCGAGCTTGCCGCACATAGATTGCGGGATGTCGCCCTAAATTGGTATGAGTCCTGGGGGCTATCTAGGGGTGAGAGTGCTCCCCCAGCCACGTGGGACGAATTTTCGGCTGCCTTCCTCCGCCACTTTTTACCACCAGAGCTGCGGCGGGCGAGAGTTGATCGATTTTTGCGATAAAGCAAAGAGGGGGTGAGTATTCGAGAGTATAATTTGGAGTTTGATTCTCTGGCCCGATATGCGCCGACGATTGTGGCCGATATGGAGGACCGGATGCACCGGTACGTGATGGGACTGGACCCCTATTTGGTTGATTGCTGCATGGCGAGGGGCAAAGACAGATCGGTATGGACATCGCCCGGCGTGCTTATGCACGGGCGTAGAGGACCGACATAAGGAGGACCAGTCGGGGCGGCGGATTATGATAGGAGGCGGCCCAAAGGGCCGGATTTCGCGGGGTATGAGACTCCCGAGGCGGACGGCCCCCGGCAAGCCCGCAGATTTCCCCTTCGTCGGCCGGAGCACGCCCGCCGCGCAGAGCGCTCGATGATGCAGTCCGTCCGGGGCCGCCCAGATTTCGTGCATCGTGCCCGCAGTGAGTAGGGGTTCGGGAACTCGCCCAGGGCCACCTATGCCCCGGTACTTATTGTGTAGTTTGCCCCATCCGGGGAGGGGACCGCGCCACGGGCGCCGCTATTTTTGTGGTAGTTTATTAAGAGAGTGCCCGTACAAGGGCGGTACGGTGGCAAAGACCGGGCCGAGGCTCATCTTCTCCCTCGCGTCCCCGCGCCCCGCGGGCGGGGTATGCCGCCGCAGTCGCGGCAGGGGTCGCGGCGGAGCTCCTAGTTCGAGCGGTCCTTCGAACCGCATATACGCTTTGACTTTCGGCAGGACCCGTATGCGTCGCCAAATGTGGACCCAGTATGCAATTAATCTTTTTTCCGAAAATATGTGCATCCGATCCGTATTGTGTTCTCGTTAACTATATTCGTATCTCCGATCGTGATTCGTACGCCACATTTCTACGCCCCCGTGTTCGATGAAACCTCGTTTACTATACCCCCGTGCTTCCGAATCTCGATTACGTTTCTCGATTAATATACCTCTCGTACGTCCGACTCCGATCATAATTCCGTCCGATATACTTTTGGTACGTCCGATTCTAACTTCAAATCGTCCGATAAATCTCTCGTACATCCGACTCGATATGACTCTGTCTGATATATTTCTGTATGTCTGCCCCTGATCGCGGATCTGTCCGACATACGTCTGTACATCTGACCTCGACTGCGAATCTGTCCGGTATATGTGCCTATACGTCTGACTCTGATTTCGAAATCTGTCCGATAAATCTCTATATGTCTGACTCTGATTATAGATCCGTCTGATATACCTTTGTACGTCTGGCTCTGATTTTGAAACCGCTTACGACGACGTCGGATTTTGATTCTGTCTGTCGCACTTTCGTGCTTTTGACTCCGGATATAACTTCGTCTGACGTCCGTTTGACTTTCTGGTTCTGGTTAAGATTCTGTCCGCCGTATATCCGATTTAAGACGGTACGAACAGCCCTAATACGGTGATATCGGAGAAAGATGGATGAAGTTGGAAAATGAAGGTCGTTACAAGTTCTTCGATCAAGTGCAAGTATGTAAATGGCAAGGAGACCTCCCCGACTGATTTTGATCTACCATGAGGTTGAATTAACATTCGAGGACAAATGTTTTAAAGGGGGGGAGGATGTTATATCCCGCCTTTTTGCATAATCGGAAAATTCGAAATAATTGAGATTTATGAGGAAGGAGGCCATGTTTGGATTTTTCTTAGTAGGTGTGTGGCGGATGTGGAAGTTTGAATGTGAAAACATCGGAGAGGGCCTAAGGGCAAAATTGGAATTTTGGAAATTTGTTTCGGAATTTCAAAATATGATTCATGAATAATTGGGCCAAAAAAAAAAAAGAGAAATTAAGGCCCAAAACAAGAGGGGTGGCCCAACCGGCCACTGGCCAAGGCCCAAACTTTATGAATTAATTAATTTTGCATGTGCAAATTAATTATATAAGGATATAGGATTCAAGAAACTTCAAGAAAAACAAAAGAAAAATCAAGAAGAAAAAAAAGAGAGAGAATCGGCCTTGAGAAAAAGAAAGAAAAGAAAAGAAGAAAAATTCTTGGAGCAAAATCCTTTGGTTTAAAAATTCATTCTTTTGGAATTACTACTAAGCTCAAGCTCCTCTCCAACATGGTATAATTTTCAAGGCAAGAAAGTGCTTGTTCTGGCAAGAGGAGATTATTGGAAAAGGTAAGATTTTTATGCCTTTGTGTTATGAAATGAATTTGTATGTTATAATGATTGGAATTGGATGAAGATTATGGAATTATGGTGTGTGTGTGTGAGGAGTGTGTAGGCCGTGTGTGTGTGTATGTATGGCCGTGTGTGTGTGCATGGTTATATAAGTAAGATGTGTTGGATTTCATGTTGTATTCTAGTTGTGTTTATGAAGGAATTCACATTGGAATGAAAGTGAATGAATTGAGTTGAATTGGAAAAAAATGGGTGTTGGCCGTGAGCCATGAGGAAATTAAAATGAAAATTATTTAGCGAATTGTTTTGTTGACATGTTAGTTGTGTCGTTATGATTCTTATAACATTAATAAAGGTTTAATGAATTGAGACGGATCGAAAATGGTTGTATGTTGTTATGGGAATTTGGTGAATTGATTATGTGATTTTTGTGTAAGTATGGAAGCAAGGTTTAAATGCGAACTATGGTTATCGGTGGAAAATTTGTATATTTTGTATATTTTGATTTGGAAGGAAAATAATGTAGTTTGATGTAGCTTTTGGTTTTGAATTGTGAAGTTAGAATGGAAGTTATGATATTATGAAGAAAGTAGTATTATTTATGTTAGAATGCGTTTGAGTTCGATAATTGTTGTTGTTGTTGGATTGTTGGTTGTTGTTGTTATTTTGAGCCGAGCTAAGTCTCGGGGGTGTGGTATGTATAGGGGAAGTGCTGCCGAAATTTCGGTAGCCAAGTATAACCCCAAGATTGAAATGTTAGCTTGCATGAATAGTAACTGGTAAAGATGACCATTTGCAGTTTTTGGACGAAACGGGAATTGAGATTTGAGGAGCGTAAGGCGCAATCCATGTATGTAAAGCCTTCCCTTTCTTCTTTGGCATGTTCTCGAGTCTAACAAAGCTTGAAAGCGAGCCTCGATTGACACTTCGCGACTCACAATTCGAGATTGAAAATAGCGCCAAATCATTCAGTAAGATTGAACCAATTTTCTCTAAATTGACCTATAAGTATGAAACTTCCACAAACGGAGTCGAAACACTTTAAGGTAATTGTGGACGACTCCCTAAGGCTTATTATCCATAATTTACGTATTTCACTATGGTTGGGTCCGAGGTGGGCCCACGAAACCCTGATACTCCAGGTATGACTCAAATTGATCTATTTCTGTCCGTTCTTCACAAGTAACTCTTAATTATGTTTCCGTCCGCTAACTAATGAGTATTATGACCATCTATCTGAATCTTGATATTAGTCCGATATCTGGAACGATTCTGGACACTCTGTTCTGATATAATCTGACTACTCTGATTTGATCTGTTTTCTGAACTATTTCAGTTTTATTAAGTCTGTATGTCGGTCTGTATGCATATGGTTTCTCATTTGTCTGTTCGTGGATGCCTCAATGCTTCCTTCACTGCGCCCGGCCAGGTTCTCGTGATTCGTGCACCTCACCGCATTGTTCACCGCGTCCCCGATGTGCGGGCCGGGATCCGTCCGTATCCGATATGATCTGATATGATCCGATTATGTGATATTACGGGGATGGCGGCCAGGATGGCATTTGATCTGATTCTGTCTGTCCACCGCGTCCCGTACTACGAGGGCCGGGTTCTGTTACCGCGTCCCTTATTAAAGGGCCGGGATCTGTCTGTATCTGATTGGGATCTGATATTTGATATGTATGTCTGTATATGATTATGACTCTGCATGCATGATTCTGTCTCGCGCGCGCTCCGTACGTCCGATTCGGACTCGATACATTTGAGATCCGGTTCCGTCCGAGAGTCCGTCCGTCACACCCCGTATTTCGATCCGCATTGTGCCTCCGCGCCCGCAATTCTTAACCGACATAATAAGACTCGTCCGTACGCTCCGTAAGTCCGACCGCTTATGATTCTCCCGTACACTCGTACTCGCTTATGACTCCGTACGCTCCGTAAGTCCGACTCCGCTATGAATCCGATTCCGTCCGCTCTATTTCTCGTACTTCCGTCCGTTACGATTTTACATATCCGACTCGGTTATTTTAATTATGTATATTTTATTTCCGCTTTACATACTCGGTACATCTTCGCATCGACCCCCTCGTTCTTCGGGAGCCGTGTTACATGCCCACAGTACGGACGCGCCGCACGGTACGCCGCCGCTTAGGTTATCGTCCGTCGTTTGGAGAGCTCCCTTGATCCGAGTCGATACTTTTGGTATATATCTTTTGTTGTCCGTTTGTTCCGTATATATGATCATTTGGGTATGGCGGGGCCCCCGTCCCGTCTTCTCGATTCTCGTTCGTATGTTAGAGGTCCGTGCACACATGTTTGTGGGTTGTGGGTTGTCACCGTCCGGTAGGTACGTGCGATATGCGACTTTGTCGATATAATAGCCCCAACGGCTTCGTACGGGTTTTTAGTATGTATATCTGTATATGTATGTTCGTGCGATGCACCTTATATCTGTATGAATTTATGTATGTTTAAATGGAATTAGCCGGTTGGTATATCGGATCTGACAGGTAGGTACGTATGGGTGTCTAAGTAGGACACCAGTCACGGCCCATGGGGCTGGGTCGTGACATCTCTACCAAGAATTGATGATTTATTTGATCAATTACAGGGTGCCAAGTGGTTTTCCAAAATAGATTTGAGATCGGATTATCATCAGGTGAGAGTTAGAGAAGAAGATATTCCTAAGACAGCCTTCAGAACGAGATATGGCTATTATGAATTCCGAGTGATGTCGTTTGGGCTAACTAATGCACCGGCTGTGTTCATGAATTTAATGAATAATGTATTTAGGCCTCTCTTGGATCTATTTGTGATAGTCTTCATTGATGATATTCTTGTATACTCTCGCACAGAATCAGAAGATGCAGATCATTTGCGTATTGTTCTTGGAATTCTCCGAACTCGGGAATTGTATGCAAAATTTTCAAAGTGCGAGTTTTGGCTAAATTATGTGACATTCTTGGGCCATTTTATTTCAGCTGATGGCATTCGAGTCGACGCTCAGAAAATTGAAGCTGTGAAGACTTGGCCAAGGCCTACAACGCCTACAGAAGTTCGTAGTGTTATATCCGGCATTTTTGCGTATTTGAAAATTTGGAAATAATCTTGGATTGTAAGGAATAAGGTCAAATGTTGATTTGAATTAGTATATGTGTGTGTTGCTCATGAAAAATATTGGTGTGGAAGTACGGTGGAAGGCCAAGGGTAAAATTGGAATTTTGAAAATTTATTTCGGGAATTGCAAGATATGATCCATAGGTAATTGGGCTCAAAAAAAAGGAAATTGAGGCCCAAGTGTTAAGGGGTGGCCGGCCATGTTTGGCCCAAACCCATGAGAAATTAGTCATGTGATTAGTCACATGACTAATTAATAAGATGATGATTATGGGTATTCATCCATAGATCATTCAAGAAGCAAGAAGAAGAGAAGAAAAAAAAAGAAGAGAGGAGCATTCGGCTCCAAGGAAAGAAAAAAGAGAGAAAGAAAAAAATTCCCTAGCCTTCAATCTTGATCCAAAAATCTCATCCTTCTTGAATTCTTGACAAGTGCAAGACGCTCTTCGACGTGGTATAATTGGTTAAGCAAGAAAACTACGTTTGCGGCGAGTTGGAATTTGGAGAAAAAGGTAAGATTCCTATGCTTTTGTGTTATGAAATGAATTTATATGTTATAATGATCGGAATGGAATGAGAATCATGGAATTGTGGTGTGTGGTTGCATGGCGTTCATTTGTGTGAAAAGTGTGTGTGGCCGTGTGTGTGTAAGGTTGTATAAATAAGGTGAGTTGAATTTTATGTTGTATTCTAGTTGTGGTTATGGTGGAATTTATATTGGAAATGGAAGTTGAATGAAGTTGGTTGAAGTTGTGAAATGGGTATGGAGCCGTGTGGTGTGGAAGAGAAAAATGGAAATGAACAAATTTTGTTTAATATGTTGGTTGGGTTGTTGTGATCCTAATAATGTAAATGAATGTTTAACGAGTTGAGTTGGCATTGAAAATGGTTGCGGATTGTTATGGGGAATTATATGATTTTCATATAGTTTTTATATAATTGTGAAAGCAAGGTTCTAAATGTGAATTATGGTTGTTGCTAAGAAGTTTGGAAGGAAAACAATGTAATTTTGTAGTTTTGTTGCATTTGTAGAAGTTTGGGATGAATTATGGTTTGATGAAAATTTTGTATATTTTGTAGAATAATGAGAAATGTGTCCGAAACGTATTTGAATGGCCTTGAATTAGAGAATGAATATGAAAACGTTGACATTGGATGAAAGGTGTGAAGTTAGAACGGAAGTTAATGCATTATGTAGAAAGAAAGACTACTTGTGTTAATATGTGTTTTGTAGCGATTATTGGTGTTGTTGATGTTGTTGTTGGGTCGGTTGTTGTTATTAAGCCGAGTCATATTCTCGGGACGAGCGAATTTATAGGAGAGGTGCTTAAATTTCGTAAACAAGAAAGGGCCAAGAATGAATCTCTAAAGATTTATAACTTACAATTGGTAATTGTGACCATTTGCGTTACGGGACGAAACGGAATTTGAGTTTAAGCGAGCATAAGACGTCCGTAAGGTATGTAAAGCTATTCCTTTCCTTCTCTTGGCATGTCCTAGGTGTGCTAGGTTCGGGTTTGAGCCCGGGGTTATTCTCATTCATAGAAATCCAAGTCTGAATTTGAGTACTATTCATTCAGTGTGATTGAATTAGGATCTTTATATCTTGTTGGAAAAATGCTCAAACATCTATAACTTGCATAATGTAATTGAATTGCCTTGGAACTTTCATAAATGACTCCATTAAGTTTAGCGTATGTAATTTGCGTATGCCACCTCCGTTGACCCGGAGTGGGCCCACTATTCCCGAATCCCCTCCTATCGTTTTATTTGACTTATTTTTGTACCATAATTGAAGAAAACCTTCGGCCATTGTCCCAACTATTAAGCGATAGTTGTTTAACTACCTCATTAAGTTCTATAATATATTTTGTGGAGTAATAATGTTCCTAATATGATTATCGCTTCGGTTCTTTAAAAATGGCTTCTGAAATACTCGTAACTTCCTCGCACTAAGTCAGGTTGATTTGAAACTTGTTTCTGGGCTTTTAGGTGTCAGTAAGTAAACGTGAGTTTGATTTTCTTTTTTTCAAAACCACTCCGAAGGGAGTGCGATATCTTATTATATAAGACTCTTCAAACCATCATTTTATTGCGAGATTTTACTATTTCATTCCACCTACGACTTATGTCTACATTCCACAACGCTATTATTATTATTATTATTATTATTATTATTATTATTATTATTATTATTATTATTATTATTATTATTGTCACACCCCGACCTTACTAGGTGTGATGGGCACCCGACCCTCTCGCAGTCGAGCGAACCCTTAGACGTTCGCGTTACTAAAACTTTGTCAATTCGAAAATTTTTAAGAAACATGAAACTTTTCAAACAATAATCATTATCAATCACGAAAATGCATACTCCTTTAACATTTACAAATCATTCGCACTTCCCGACGCACTATCCACAAAACACTGTCTGCAAAGTCTCTAACATATGCTAAAACCATGACACGAACACTTTGACTCGGCAACACTCCGAACTGAGGTGGAGCTCGCCAATCCCGCGAAAACAACTCCTAGCAAAGTCTTCTCTTCGTCTGGGTGTACCTGCGTGGCATGAAAACGCAGCCCCCCGAAGAAGGAGGGTCAGTACGGGATATGTACTGAGTATGTAAAGCGATTACAAATAACAATCATTGCTCAATTTAGAAGAAAAGAAATCACAATCAAGCTCATTACCTGCAGCCCTCGCTGGAGGAAAATATAAACGTATACATGGGGTCCTAGAACAACCCTTAAGTAAATAATACAAATGAACACACATTCCTTAAGCAAAGGACGCAACCTAACCCGTGTGTCGCCTCCGACATACCAATGAAATAGTCCCTTCGGACGGCCGCTTCCGGCGCAATAATAATGATGATGATAATAATAATAATAATAATAATAATAATAATAATAATAATAATAATAATAATAATAATAATCCCCTTCGGGTGTGCCGGTCCGATACGTCTATCCCGGGCCCCATCGGACATGCGGCCCCGACGTAAAATGATGGCCCTTCGGGCATGCCGGTCCGACATACGTCTATCCCGGCCCCATCGGACATGCGGCCCCGGCATCCTAGCCCCTTCGGGCATGCCACTCGTGACATGCGGCTATCCCGGCCCCGTCGGGCATGCCACTCGTGACATACTACTAATCCTAGCCCCTTCCCGGCATAATGATAATAATAATGAGATATCGCACCCCCTTCCCGGAGTGGTTTTGAAAAGTTTAAATAATAAAATCTCACACCCCCATCGGAGTGGTTTTGTACGCACCCCCGCCGGAGTGGTTTTAGAAAAAGCCTTAGAAAATAATATATCACACCCCCTTCGGAGTGGTTTTAGAAAAGTTTATAAAATATCACACTCCGCCGAGTGGTTTTGAAAAGTTTATAAAATATCACACTCCCTTCGGAGTGGTTTTGAAAAGTTTATAAAATATCACTTAATGGAGCCATTCATGGTAGTTTCAAGACAATTCGATTACGTTCCCGCAAGTTACGGACGTTTGAGCATTTTTCCAACAAGATATAAGCATTCTAGTTCAATCGCACTGAATGAATAGTGCTCAATTTCAGAATAGAATTTCGATGAACCGAATAACCCCCGAGGCTCAAATTCAAGCCTATTATACCTAGGACATGCCAAAAGAAGGAGAGGGATAGCTTCACATACCTTGGTCGTCTTATGCTCGTTCAATCTTGACTCCCGTTTCACCAAAAATTTGCAAATGGTCATGTCTTACCAATTGTCAATCATAGACTTTTTGCTTTCAAATCTTCCATTCTTACTTGTTTACAAAAATTTGGGCAGCACCTCCCGTAAATATATCATCCCCGAGAATTCAACTCGGCCCATATCAAAACAACCAACCAACAAACACAATAACACTATCGATATCAATCAGAATATCCAAACAACCATACTAGCAAAACCTTCCAAATTAATCAATCCAAGATACATTATAACAACTTAATCAATATACTATTCTTCAATTCCATACGTTAACAACAATATTTTCATCAAGCCAAAAAGCCATATTAAAAATCACATTGACTTAAAACACCATACAACACTTACTACTTCAATATGAATCATCAAACATCTTATTCATTTACATAATTCCATCATAAGCAACAACCAAATATTACACAAATCATTAGTTTATTAACAACATAAAAGTCACAACAACAATAATCAAAACACCAAATGATGAATTCCATTTTCCTCCAACACATTACAACATGTCCAAACCATTCACAACAACATCAACACAAACACCAAATTATATTAGTTCATTTTTGCTACACAAACACCCAATCTCTCCAAACATCATTTATAACCTTATGAATTCCATTCATTTCAACAATGTCAACCAAACACTAAGATAAAATAGCATTAATTCATTACATTTCCACACACACACACACACGGCCAGTCCCTAGCTTTCCAACAACATATTTTCATGAATTTTCTTCCTTCCCACACTTTTTCACATACTACACAACCAAACATAACACATGCAAAGAATGATTGAATTCTTACCTTGTTCCTCAACCACTTCACGGCTGCTATCCAAGTACTTTCTTGCCACAAAAATTATCCCATGTTAAGAGGACCTCCCAATTAGTAGTAATTCAAGAAGAGAAAGTTTTTGAATCAAAGTTCCATGCTCAAGTTTTTTTTTTCTTTCTCTTGCTCTTGGCCGACTTGGCCTTTCCATTTTTTTTTTTTTTTCTTTCTCAAAGTTTCTTGAGTTTGTCATAAAATGTTAAGACTTGCATCTTCTTTTCATCTCCCACATGCATATATATCTAATTAGGGGGCACATGGCCGGTCATGTGCCCCATTTTTCCTCCAAATTTCATGAATTTTCTAAATATAAATAATGACTAATTTTTTGTTCCTTTGACTCAAGTTTTGCAACATCATCACATTTTGATATTCTCCAAACAAGTCAAATAATTTCCAAATTCCAAATTTGCCCTCGATATTTCATGCCAATAATATTTACAAGCGACTTGCACATTAAAAAAAACCGGAAAATGGCCTTGCCCTTAACTTACAAGCAAATTGTCTTAAAATATTCCAACGTTCAAAATGCGGGATATAACATCCTCCCCCTTTAGAACATTCGTCCTCGAATGTTCGACTAGTCGGGGTCAAGGTCTCATGGGCACCTTCGTAGGAGCTCCCTTTTTATAGAATTTACTATCCCTCCTACCATCTCTTAGCCATCCAATATTCATCTCTTGTCATACTCTTTTTCTTCGTACTCACTCTTATTAAGTCCAACATGATATATATCTCTCCCCCCCCTTTAAGGGCTCCTTATGTACCAACGATTCTTCTTTCGCGCGCACGACATAGTAAAATTTTATCATAAGTTTTCACACGTGCCCACTAATTCAATCACAATGGGATAGTCATACGCATTCATATGTATATACATAATTATTATCAACTAGCCCACAAAATGTTTCCAAACGTATTCAAGCCTATCCTAATTCCAAAGCCATAACGTACTTTTGTCTCTTTCTAATTTGGCTCGTCGCGTGCTACGGTGGCTTTTTATGGCCTCCAACCATTTTGTACATTCTAATTTCTCATTGTTCCCGTGGATCGATATTTGCGAAAATCTTTGGGCATACTTCCCGCGGGTCACCCATCCCGAAATTGCTCCCCATCCGAGCACGCTTAACCCCGAAACTTTGGTGGGACTTGGTGCCTTAATGCTAATATAATCGCGTCCGCTTTCTCATATGCCTTTATTATATAATTGGAGCCGGTCAAAGTTTCACGTATTCCGAGGCGTGTTCGCAACACGTCTTTCTCTTGCAATTACCGTTTTGCCCTTTTCGATTCTTAATGTTCACCTTCACTTCCATTCTCCCGACTTACATTTCGCAATACTTCAATATTCTTACCTCATCCAACATGCCTCGTCCGCACCGTTGTTTACCACCGTACTTTGTAACCGTTGATGCCATAGATCGCTTTCTTTATCGACGTCGTCCTTCGCCGAAATAAAAGGTTAGTACAAGGGACTTCATACCCTATGACCGGCTCTAGCGCACGATCTTAAATATGAAAGAAGGTCAACAATTCTTAGATATGAAAGAAAGTCAACAATCCCTAGATGCCCCGTAGCCTCTTGTTTATAAATGTGGCGCGCAACACACCATAAACAAGACTCTCTTGGACACGACTTTGCGTACAACCCCTAGGGCAGACTCCGCTCGATACCACTTTGTCACACCCCGACCTTACTAGGGGTGTGATGGGCACCCGACCTCCTCGAGTCGAGCGAACCCTTAAACGTTCGCGTTACTAAAACCCGTCATTTCGAAAATTTTTAAGAAACATGAAACTTTTCAAAATGGAATAACCTTTAGTCAATCACGTAATTTTTATCAACCAACATACTCCTTTTTAACATTTACAAATCTATTCGCACTTCCCGACGCACTATCCACAAAACACCGTCCGCAAAGTCTCTAACATATGCTAAAACCATGACACGAACACTTTGACTCGGCAACACTCCGAACGAGGTGGAGCTCGCCAATCCCGCGAAACAACTCCTAGCAAAGTCTTCTCTTCATCCGGGTGTACCTGCGTGGCATGAAAACGCAGCCCCGAAGAAGGAGGGTCGGACGGATATGTACCGAGTATGTAAAGCGATTACAAATAACAATCATTGCTCAATTTAGAAGAAAAGAAATCACAATCAAGCTCATTACCCGCAGCCTGGAGGAAAATATAAATGTATACATGGGGTCCTAGAACAATCCTTAAGTAAATAATACAAATGAACACACATTCCTTAAGCAAAGGATGCAACCTAACCCGTGTGTCGCCTCCGACATACCAATGAAATAGTCCCTTCGCCGCAATAATAACGATGGCCCCTTCGGGCTTGCGCTTCCGCATAATGATAATGATGATAATAATAATAATAATAATAATAATAATAATAATAATAATAATAATAATAATAATAATAATAATCCCCGTCGGGTGTGCCGGTCCAACATACGTCTATCCTGGCCCCATCGGACATGCTGGCCCCGACGTAAAATGATGGCCCCTTCGGGCATGCCGGTCCGACATACGTCTATCCTGGCCCCATCGGACATGCTGGCCCCGGCATCCTAGCCCCTTGGGCATGCCACTCGTGACATACGGCTATCCCGGCCCCATCGGGCATGCCACTCGTGACATACTACTAATCCTAGCCCCTTCGGCAATGATAATAATAATGAGATATCGCACCCCGCGGAGTGGTTTTGAAAAGTGTAAATAATAAAATCTCACACCCCCATCGGAGTGGTTTTGTACGCACCCCCTTCGGAGTGGTTTTAGAAAACCTTAGAAAATAATATATCACACCCCCTTCGGGTGAAAAGTTTTAAGAAACACTTTAGAAAATAATATATCACACCCCTTCGGAGTGGTTTTAGAAAAGTTTATAAAATATCACTTAATGGAGCCATTTATGGTAGTTTCAAGGCAATTCGATTACATTCCGGCAAGTTACGGACGTTTGAGCATTTTTCCAACAAGATAGGAGGATACTAGTTCAATTGCCCGAATGAATAGTGCTCATTTCAGAATTGGATTTCGATAACGAATAACCCCCGAGGCTCAAATTCAAGCCTAGTATACCTAGGACATGCCAAAAGGAGAGGATAGCCGCACATACCTTCCGGACGTCTTATGCTTGTTCAATCTTGAATCCCGTTTCGCCCGGAATTTGCAAATGGTCATGTTTACCAATTGTCAATAATAGACTTTTTGCTTTCAAATCTTCCATTCTTCACTTGTTTACAAAATTTGGGCAGCATCTCCTCTCCGTAAATACACCGTCCCGAGAATTATGGCTCGGCCCATATCAACAACAACCAACCAACAAACACAATAACACTATTGATAGGTAATTTAGAATATCCAAACCAACACCCAACCTTACCCAAACCTTCCAAATTAATGAATACGGCAAATGCATTCCTTTCCTTCAAATCCATAAACTATGTCTTCAATTCCATACGTTAGCAACAATATTTTCATCAAGCCAAAAAGCCATATTAAAATCACGTTGACTTCCCAAAACAGCCCACAACACTTACTACTTCAATATGAATCATCAAACATACGTTTTCATCACATAATTCACCATAAGCAACAACCAAATATTACACAAAATTAGTTCATCATACTCACTCCAAAACGATCCACTCACGGGTTCATCATCAACATCACCATTTGATGAATTCCATTCGTTCCAACACATTACAACATGTCCAAACCATTCACAACAACATCAACCAAACACCAAATTATATTAGTTCATTTTTGGCTACACAAACAGCCCATATTCACGGCCACAACATCAACATTTATAACCTTATGAATTCCATTCATTTCTACATTACATACTTCATGACGACAACAACTAAGACACCAAATGGCATTAATTCATTACATCTGCATCACACACACACACACACACGGCCAGCCCCTCACAACAACATATTTTCATGAATTTTATTCCTTCCCACACTCTACAGCACTCACAACCATGCATAACACATAAAAAGAGAGTTGAATCTTACCTCTTTCATCAACCACCCCCACGGCTAGAGTTGGTAAATCGCCACAACGAGCGATTTGCTTGCTTCAACAACCATCCCACGTTAACGAGGACCTCCCAATTAGTAAGAAGGCATGAAGAAAACAACTTTCCATGCTCAAGTTTTTGGGGGTACAGTTCGACGGCCCCTCTAGCCGACTCCTCCTCTTCTTTTTTTTTTCTCAAAGTTTCTTGAGTTTTCTTGAAATAAAATGATGACTTGCATCTTCTTGGTCATCTCCCACATGCATATATATATCTAATTAGGGGGCACATGGCCGGTCATGTGCCCCATTTTTCCTCCAAATTTCATGAATTTTCTAGAATATAAATAATGACTAATTAATTTGACTTGGTCATCCTTTGACTCAAGTTTTGCAACATAAATGAACACATGGCCCTTTGATAGCTTCTCCAATAAGTCATGCATAATAACTTCCAAATTCCAAATTTGCCCTCGATATTTCATGCCAATAATATTTACAAGCGACTTGCACATTAAAACAAAACCGGAAAATGGCCTTGCCCTTAACTTCCCGCAATTGTCTTAAAATATTCCAACGTTCAAAATGCGGGATATAACACGGCCGTCCGAAGGGACTATTTTATTTAAATATTTAATTCATGTCAGGTAACCTAAACTTGCTTTCGTTGTACTTTTACGATTCATGCTTCGGTGACGCTTACATATTCGGTACATATTCCGTACCGACCCCTTTCTTCGGGGCGCGTTTCATGCCCGCAGGTTCAGGGACGCAACCAGGGGACCCAGCTTCTTAGAGGGAGTTAGCGGCGGAGTCGACAGCTCCATTTGCTCTGGAGGTCGTTCCTGTTTTGGTATAGTTCTATATATTGTGCAGGTCATACTCTATAGAAGTCTGCGAACTGCGTGGGAGTTGTGGTTACTGTTTGGCCTTGTCGGCCATTATTTTGTTGTACATAAATGGCAGAGGCCTTTTGGCTCGCCTTGTTCCTTGTCGTATGTATATATGTAACATGTTTTGAGGTGCCTTGAGCCACGTGTCGATTTTGGTATTTCATTTACAATTTTTAATTCTTGTTTTAAAAAAAAAAATTTGAGTTGACGTTTAAGAGTTCGCTCGACTCTGATGAGAGTCGAGTGCCCGTCACGCCCTGATGAAGATTGGGGTGTGACAACAACAATATATACACGCGATCTAACACCCCTCCACACGGCTCAAACCCAACATCCATATTTTCATGATTTTTGATCATTTCCACTTATTATAACCTCCATAAACCATCTATAACATATAAAAGAGAAATGAAGCATACCTTCTTCACTTGTTCTTCAACTTAGCTAGGGCTTGTTTTGAAACTAATTCTTGTTCTTCTATTCCAACAACCCCTCCATGTTGTTATTCACCTTCTATAGAGTGGAATTGCTTGAAACAAATTTTTTTTTGATCAATTTCTCTCTTCCTCTTGCTTGGTTCACTATGGCCGAATGGCCTATTTGTTTTTCTCTCCCACTTTCTTGAAATTTCTACGGAGATAGAAATGATGAAGCATGGAATATTAGTCATCTTAATTCACATATATAAGACATCCATGTGGCCATGGCCCACTCCTTAGGTGGCCGGCCACATGGCCTCATTTTCTTTTCTTTTTTTGAAATTTCAACTTTCCCAAAAATTAACTTTTGGCCCCCAAACTTTTCATGAGATGTCTAACTTTCCATAATCCACTTTTAGCCCCAAATTCCATAATATCTCATGCCAAGAAAATCATAACAATTCATGCTTTGAAATAAGTCGTGGTTAAAATCTCAACTTCATATCCCGGAATCCTCTTGTCCTTAGCTTTCCGCAACTAGTCCGGAATGTCCCAATGTACAAGAATGCGGGATATAACAACCTGCTGGTACCTTTGTACACGGGGTAAGACACTTTCTATCTCCAAAATTCAGACACGGGTCTCGATTCGAAAGCATGCCCGACTATGAAACCATAGGTCCTACTATGACAAGAACGAGAGGCGTAACATTCTCCCCTCCTTAGGAACGTTCGTCCTCGAATGTTCAAACAATCAGGGGTTATAAAAATTTCAAGCCGAGTTTCCCCCATAAGTATGTAACCCAAATTGCACACAGCAACCCAAAATACTGCCACATAGGGCCATATACTACAACATACAATTCCATGGCCTCACACGACCAATCACGATAGCCGAAATTGAAATAATACCTAGGGGAGATGATGCCTCTGACTGAACCTCCTATACTACTGAAAACAAATGCGGGTACTTAATCTTCATTGCTTCTTCTGCTTCCTAAGTCATTTTTTCAACATTCTTATTCCTTCACAAAACTTTAACTGAAGCTACATTCTTGGTTCGTAATCGACGAACCTGCCTATCCAATATAGCCACCGGAACCTCTTCGAATAATAATTGCTCGGTCACCTGGATATCATCTATTGCTACCACTCTTGAAGGATCTCCGATGCATTTACGAATCATACACACATGAAATACCGGACGTACCGACTCTAACTCAGAGGGCTATTCAAGCTCATATTCCACCTTGCCCACAATATGAATGATCTTGTATGGCCAAATATATCGAGGGCTCAACTTACCCTTCTTGCTAAAACTCATCACTCCCTTCATAGGCGAAACTTTCAGGAAAACCCAATCGCCTATCTCAAACTCTAACTTGCGTCGCCGATCCTCCGCATAGGATTTCTGTCCACTCTGAGCTATTAGCAATCTTTCTCAGATCACTTTCACCTTATCAACTGCTTCCTGAATTAAGTCTGGGCCTACTATCTGATTCTCCCCGATATCAAACCATTCTATAGGCAATCTACATCTCTGCTCATATAAGGTCTCAGAAGGAGCCATCTAAATACTAGAATGGTAACTATTATTATATCTAAATTCAATAAGAGGCAAATGGTCATCCCAAATGCCTTGAGAATCAAGTACCCAAGCTCTCAACATATCTTTAAGTGTTTGTATGGTATGCACCGCTTGTCCATCTGTCTGTGGATGAAACGCAGTACTAAGACTCACCTGAGTCCCCAATCCATTATGAAAAGACTTCCAGAAATTAGTTGTGAACTGTGCTCCCCTATCTGAGATAATGGTTGCAGGAACACCATGAAGTCGTACAATCTCTTTGAGGTAAAGCTTCGCATAATCTTCGGCTATATAAGTAGTTCTGACATGTAGGAAATGGATTGACTTTATAAGCCTATCAACTATGGCCCATATCGAATCATACTTCCGCTGCGTATGGGGTAAACCTATAATAAAATTCATGTTAATTACCTCCCACTTCTATGTCGGAATCTCCATAGGCTGTAATAGACCTCCGGGCTTCTGGTGTTCTATTTTGACCTGCTGATAATTTGAACGCTGAGCAACAAATTCTGCTGTATCTCTCTTCATACCATCCCACCAATAAACTTACTTGAGATCATGATATATCTTTGTTGAGCCTGGATAAGCAGAATAACGAGAATGATGTGCTTTCCCCATGGCCTGCTGATGAAGTCCTGCTATGTTGGGAACATATAATCTACTTCGATACCTGAGTACTCCATCACCTATAATTACAAAGGGTGTCTTTTCTTTCTGAGGTGTTGTATCTACATTAATGAACCCGTAACGAGCGTCTTCGTGCGATCGACGCTCTTTTTATTTTTGCTACCAAAGTTGACACCGCTGTGTCTTGAACAATAACTCCTGCATCACCTGAATCTATTAATCGAACTCTGAGGCTAGCTAATCGATGAACTTCACGAAACCCTAGCGGCACATATGACAAGCTACCTATAGATTTACGACTGAGGGCATCGGCTACTACATTAGCTTTCCTGGGATGGTACTGAATATCCACATCATAGTCTTTCCGCAATTCTAGCCATCACCTCTGGTGTAAATTCATGTCCTTCTGCTTAAAGATGTACTGGAGACTTTTATAATCAGTATATATTTCAACATGGACACCGTACAAGCAGTGCCTCCATATTTTTAAAGCGTAAATCACGACCGCTAGCTTAAGATCATGGGTTGGATAATTCTTGTCGTGCTTTTTCAGCTGTCTAGAAGCATAAGCGACAACCTTACCGTGCTGCATTAACACACAACCCAATCCAATGTCTAAAGCATCAAAATATACCACATAGCCATCTGCTCATGCTGGAAGAGTCAAAACAGGTGCCAAAGTCAATTGATCCATCAATGTCTGAAAACTCTGCTCACAAGCATCTGTCCATTGGAACTTAGCTGATTTCTGAGTCAACTTAGTCAATGGGGCTGAAAGAGAGGAAAATCCTTGTACGAACCTTCTATAATATCCTGCCAGGCCCAAGAAACTACGTATCTCTATTGGTGCCGTAGGACTTGGCCAATTTTTCACAGCCTCAATCTTTTGGGCATCCACTCTAATGCCTTCCTCCGAAATAATGTGACCCAGAAAAGCCACAGAATCCGACCAGAGCTCACACTTGGAAAACTTGGCATACCACTCTCTACCTCGAAGAATTCCAAGCACTACTCGTAGATGTTTTGCATGATCAGCCTCTGATAGCGAATAAACCAGAATATCATCTATAAACACATTCACGAACAAATCTAGGAAGGGTCTGAATACACGATCCATCAAATTCATGAATACTGCTGGGGCATTAGTTAGCTCGAACGACATAACACGGAACTCATAGTGGCCATATCTAGTCCGGAATGCCGTCTTCGGAATGTCTTCCTCCTTCACTCTAACCTGGTGGTACCCCGATCTCAAGTCTATCTTCAAGAAATATTTAGCGCCTTGAAACTGGTCAAATAAATCATCAATCCTCAAGAGCGGATACTTATTATTTACAGTCACCTTATTCAATTGCCTATAATCAATACACATTCGCAAAGAGCCATCTTTCTTCCTTACAAATAATACCGGTGCTCCTCACGGTGATGTGTTAGGCCTAATAAAGCCCTTCTCAAGCAAATCTTTCAACTGCTCCTTCAATTCTTTCAACTCACGCGTGTGCCATCACCCATGGGGGAATAGATATTGCTAAGTATCCGGCGAGAGATCAATAGTAAAATCAATCTCTCTGGGGAATGCACAGAAGCTCATTCGGGAAACACTTCGGAAACTCATTAACCACAGGAACAGTCTAAAGGGTTGGTGACTCTGCTTGCACATCCTGAACCTGAACCAGGTGATAGATGTACCCTTTTCTGATCATCTTCCTTGCTTTAAGGTAGGAAATAAACCTACCTCTCGGTGATGCAAAGATTGCCCTTCCAATCTAGGATTGGCTTGCCTGGGAACTGAAATCGAACTATCTTCACTCTGCAATCAAAGCCAACCAATCCATACCTACAATAACATCGAAATCAATCATGTCTACCTCAATCAAATCCTCTAGGGTACGGCGGTTACAAACTATAACTACGTAACCTCGATATCTGCCTAGCTATAACTGGATCACCAACTGGCGTAGATACCTCAAACGGTTTAATCAACTTAGGCTCTATCCCAAACTTACCGGCAACAAAGGGCGTAACATATGATAAAGTGAAACCTGGGTCAATCAGTGCATACACAACATATAAGGAGACTGATAATATACCTGTAACAACATCAGGAGACGTCTCACGATCTTGTCACTCTGGCCAGTATATACGCGGCTTGAGGACCACTCGAGCTGGATGCTCCACTCCTCCCTCTACCTCATCCTACTGGTGTCTGAGAAAATTACCCTGAAGGGCGCACGCGAAGATGAACCGCGGACTCAAAGGGTCTGAACCATACTCCCACTCTTTCTCATCGGACACTGTCGCACCCTGTGACCTAGCTGGCCACAAGCATAACAACCATCTGATCCCAGCCGACACTGGCCTGCATCTAACTTGCCACACTAGGTACATCGCGGCAAAAGGGGTCTCATCTGGCCCGACTCTCGTCTGTACTAAGAGCCTGCTGCTCTAGAACTCTGGCCCGCTCTAGAATAAGAAGACCGATCAAACCTCAGATCTGAAAACCACGGAGGTGCGCTCCCTACCGAATGGAATGGATATCAGAGATACTGTTGACTATGTCCTCCTCTAGACTCACCCCCAATATCTAAAGATCTGGACTTCTTGCCATGGTCCCTGTCACGGTCACGTTCTGTCCTCTGCTGATGCTTGCGGTCCTCCAAATTCTTCGCGTATGCCTGTATACGGGAGATATCCATGCCTGACTGTAATGCAGCAGTCGTGCAAGCATATATTAAATACGGCCCTAGACCTGCCACAAAACGATAAACTCTGTCCTCCATCTCAGCCATTATGGCTTGGGCATACCTACCCATAGAATCAAAATACACACAATACTCCTAGACAATCATACTTAAAAACGCTCAATACGTAGAAACCTGTCTGCTCGGGCTCGTCGGACCTCTGGTCATAAATAATGGTGAATAAAAGCACTTGAAAACTCTCGCCAAACCGCTGGAGGGGCATTCTCTCCCCTAGATAGCTCCCAAGTCTGATACCACTGTACTGAAATATCACGAAGCCTATACGAAGCCAACTCCACAGACTCGACCTTAATCGCGTGCATAACCCTTAAGGTCCTCTGCATACCATCAATAAAATCCTGGGGGTCCATATTTTGCTTTATCACCAAAAACTCTGGAGGACCTAACCCAAGAAAGGTCTTAACCCTCGAACTACCAGCCCTATCTGCCTGGTCAACACCAACTCCCTACCGCTGAACCTGGGCAGCTACTAATCTGGTCAATAACTGTATAGCATCCCGCACATCCCCCCCCCCCCCCCCCCCCCCCGGCGAATCCCCCGAGTCTTTGGAGGCGAGGTACGTGAAGTCTCGGACGCCCCTCCTCGAATCTCATCCCGAGCCCTCGTAGCCGCCGAGTATGGCTAGTGGCCTCGCCGACCGCTCTCTTGCCCTTTTCTCTGCAAGCAGCTTTGCGAGGCATTGCTGAAATCAAAACAAATCATCAGAAAGTGAACGCTTAACACATGGCTCTATCGCACGATCTAAGAGAGAAAGAATGACATCATCCTAAATGTCCTGTAGCCTCCTATTTATAAGTGTGGTGCACAACACACCCATTAACAAGACTCTACTAGACACAGTCTGTAGACAACCCTAGGATGGAACTGCTCTGATACCACTTCTGTCATGACTCAAACCGGTGAGTCATGACGAGTGTCTGACCTCTAGCGACCAAGCACCCCTATACTCATATTTGAATCTTACTGAACATCAAGGGCCCACAAGTGACTTAAAATAATCTCATAAATAGGTGATATCATGAACTCTGTACAACCTGTATATATATAAATATATATAAACGTGCTGAAAGAACAGTGCAAGCCAGCTAGGCTACTACATATGCTGTACACAAAATAATAGAAGCCGACAAAACTACATCGTCTGACTAATACATACAACTCTCTCTGTACCCCTCTTGGAATAAAAATTTGTTGAAAGGACGGGACAGACCCCTGTCATACCCATATGCATGTACATCTCAAAAGGCTAGCATACAAAAATGGACTGTAGCTCCGGATCAATGGAGCACACTGACCACTGCTGGGTAGAAGTCCTACTAAACTGGACCACCTGCCAGTCTACCTGAACCTGCGGGCATGAACGCAGCCCCCCAAGAACGGGGAGTCTGTACGGATAATGTACTATGTATGAAAGGCTTAAGAACAACATATATATGTATAAATCATGAATAAGCTCTGAACTAATAAGCTGAAATATATATCTGCATGTACTTGTATGAACTAGTATCTGTATGTATCTGCATAAATCTGTGTAACTGACAATGCCTCTGTGGGCACATAATCTGCATGCTCATGCCTACCAATGTAGGTCATACATATGTATATGCGTCTATAATGCCTATTAAGCCTCTATGGCATCCCATCATATCATATGGGCCTCTCTGCGGCCATCAGCATATACCTTGCTGCGGTACGTGCAGCCCGATCCTTATATCATCATCATGATGACTAACTGATCAGGTGGTAATGCGTATATAATGCCTATTCATTTCCCCATACCCCATATAGATATAATACTTGCGTATATAACGCCTTCTGGTCAGGGGTCAATATGTATATATATGAGTGAATGTAATGCATGAATAGGCTGTATACATAAAACTGAACCAATGAACAGAAGGAACAATCATAAATGGGGTACATGAACATCAAATACTAAAGTACTCCTAATGCTTCTAAGAGTAGAGTAATATGGAAGCTCGCTTACTCGTTGTGGTTTCATATCATAAGGTTATGCCAAAAGAACGAAAGGATAGCCTTAACATACCTTAAAGTATATCTAATCATCCAACTTCTACCTCTCGAACTTGTAAGTCTACAATTAAGATAACATAGGCCTTAATTAGACTACTTACCATGCAAACTAATCATCTTTAGATACATATAGAGCTTAACGAATTGTGGACAACATTTTCCTTGTAAGCTTATAACTCTTCAACTTCACATTCGATTCAACATCAACCACAATACCCACAACTACAATGACAACACTTACATATATCAAAATATACTTAAATCCATTCCCAATCATCTCTTAAAAATAACCCCAAATTACTATCTTACCCTTCATCAACTTATCACTTCCATAAGTATCCTCTCTTCACTTAAAACCACTAAAACTCTTGATAATCAACTCAAATATCAGGGTAGAAATCATTTACATACCTTGAGGGATCTAAGATTCCAAAGATCAACTTCAATTCCAACTCCCTAAGCTTCACAACCTTGAAGAAATCCTAGAAACATCCTTCTTCTTCACAAGCTTGGGTTTACGGTGCTCGGATCTTCCATTCACCACTATAATGATATAAAATGTTGGGAGTAAATATACTAGGTTTTTCTCTTACTTGGAAGAGATAAAATGAGAATTAAAGTCGTGGATCACATATTTATACTTGAAAATACAAAAGTCCTAGCAGTACGGTTCGACGAGCGGGTCGACGACCCGTCGACGGTTTGTCAACTTGCCCGTCGACCTACACCTGTAGATTTCAAGGCTGCGGAACCCTGTCGATGCCGCAAAACAACGGTCCATCAACCTTGTCGTCGATGACTGGTGTCTGCAAATTTTTTAGATTCAGCTCAAATCACGTCGATTCGATTCGTTTAACTTATAATCCTGTAAATTACCAGGGATACCTACCGGTACCTTTGTACACGGGGTAAGGCACTTTCTATCACCAAAATTTGGATACGGGTCTTGATTCCAAGGCATGCCCAATTATGAAACTATAGATCCTACTATGACGAGAACGAGAGGCGTAACAGCTACCCGAAAACTCTTCTATCATGATATTTGTACCTTGTTTTGAGACAGTATTATTATGACATTGATGTATTTCTATTATTTAGACTTATGTACTTATTTAGTAGCTCTTGTACTGTGACTTGACCAGACCGTTGGGTAGTTGGTTGTATTTTCGCACTTATATATTCACATGATTTGAGACTGCTTTAGTACTTTAAATTTCTTTCGCATGTTTATATTTGAATGTTGAGTAAGGGAAGGGTTCGCCCACAGGGGGAATTGTGTGGGTGCTCGCTCGACCCACGAGTTAGGTCGTGACAAGTTGGTATCAGAGTCCTAGGTCGTTGGTCTTACAAGTATAAGAGCATATCTAGTAGAGTCTTGCGGATCGGTACGATAAGCTCCGTACTTATCTGGGAGAGGCTATAGGAAATTTAGAAAACTTCCAATTCTTCCATTCCTTTCGTGCTACTTCATTCGAATTGGTATCTAGTCAATTCAAATTGGTACCTGAATTTCCTTGTCTTATTCTCCCACGGAAGGTAGGAACTCGTCCTTAATTTCTTATTCGAGCAGTTTGGTATGACGTGGCCCAGTAAGGTACAAGATGTGTTATTTGATATGGATGCGTGACCCAAGTTCAGTTTCCAATTAGGACTTAAAGTTTCGGTTGTGTGGGGGTAGTGATTCAGACTCTCTTATAATTGTGATATTCTTGGAAAGATGGAAGTGATAACACAGAGGACGCATGATCTCCATGTTTTCAGCGATTGGTTGCTCGAAAGTTGCAGAAGTACATCTATGGTTTAAGAAGAATGACTTGCTAAAGGTGTGATTGGTTTGGGAAAGTTTTAGCATGGTCAAAAGTATTATGATAGTTATCGTGGCACGAGTGCACCAATGCAAGGTCAACGATTCAGCAGTGGCAGAGCATTAGATGTCAATATACGGGAATGAGTGTAAGTTTGGTAAGGATCATCAAAATTGGCGAAAGGATAGTGACCGTGTCTAATGAAGAATAGAAGTTGGGAATAAGGTGTCACGACCTGACTACGGGCCATGACGGGTATCCGGGGCTAACCACTGAACACCGCTCATTCTGTCACTCACCTGCTCTCATTCATACTATATGTACTCGTAATCATATAAA
>NW_026715140.1:0-70338 GCF_029784015.1 Lycium ferocissimum | reverse complement strand
TACGTTGCATATACATAGAATATTCATACTCATATTGATATCATATACATAACATTTACATATCATACCCGACCACGAAGGTTCGGTGTTTCACATACCTGGCCCTACCAAGGCTCAGTGTCATACATACCTGGCCCTACCAAGGCTCGGGGTTATCCGTACCCATCTGCAGTGGTGCGCGCGCATTATATATATATATTCATACATTCTACCCGGCCATATAGGCTTGGGGTTTCATATTAGACATACATAGGCACATATACATATAAGCTCATAAGCACCTTTAGCGTCATTACTATCGTCGTGCATTACATCTATCCCTAGAGGATTACTCGTCATATAAGGAATTTAGTACAATCGTAGCATATCGAGGATCATGAGCTTAGTAGCTTTTAGAGATAGAATCATGGGAGAATATCATAGGCTCATAGAAGAATAGATATTCGGCCAAAGAACCATGCCTTATGAAAGAAGGGTTAGACTTATGTTGTTCCCAAACGCACACGCAAGTATACGTGGTCGTACAAGTAATATAGATTGTTAAGTCCAGATATCGATCCCACAGAGACTTAGATTCTACTATTAAGCTAATTGAAATTCGGATGAAACTATTCAAGAAAGTGAAAATCAAGATGTTTATTGTACTAAACTAAAACTAAAAAGTAAACAATTTGTGATGGGTGTTTTTGTGACTGGGAATATCTTGACAAAGATTGTAAGAGTTATCGAGAGAAAGATCTAGGGTCATGGCTTTCGACAATCCGGTTGATCTTCGGACAATTCCACCTATTTTATTTCTGGGTTACTAGTTGACGGGTTAATTATACTTTATGATATTCTCTCGAACTACTTACAAGCCTGTAGATGTTACTATAACGCTTATATCTCTATGGTCATCAGAGGTAACAAGAACACATTTATTTCTCCGTATTCAACTAAGTAGGGCTAAAGGGTATATCTCTATCCTCAGTAGCGAAACGATTAAATCGAACAAACTCTATTTATTCTTATTACATACGTGAATTCCCTTTCTCAAGTCCAATTCGCGCACCACGATATAGTGTCTAACTATTGGCCGGGATAATCAAACAATTAAGATCAAGAATAAATAAGCAACCCAAAATATGAAAAATCAATAGATAATAATTGTCATCAAACCAACTTTCAAGTCTTTCGCCACAACCTAGAATTAAGAAGTTTAGCTACTCATGATTCGATCATAGACAAAAGAATTCATGAATAACCTAGGGTTGAAAAAGATGAAAAATAAAATAAACCTAGAGAGAGAAAAATAGAACGGTGGCTTACAAGTCTTTGAATAATCCCGGACACCGTTTTCGGCAAAAATAAAACGTCTATATATAGTCTAGGGTAAAAACAAAATAAGTAAACCCGATCCTAGTCGGCCGGGAAAGCACGCGAGTTCGCTTCCTTCCGCATCGCGGAAGGATCGCGCAATGTACTGAGGCCTCCCGCTTTCCTTCCGCGATGCGGAAGGAAAGCCTGATGGTAATGCCTGGAGCTGGTTTTGTCCGCTTTCTTCACGCGATGCGGAAGAAAAGCGGACCCTTCAGTCGAATTATTTTCCTTTTAGTTCATCCTTTGTGGTCTTCGACTCGTCACCTCGTCTAATCGTCATATGCTCCAAAATCAATCACTTTAAGCACAGTTTTCCATCATTTGTCATCATCGTACCTATACATATGAAATATAACGACATAAGTTCAAATACGACGATTGCATCATAAATTAAGCGATAAAAGTCATAAGAGTAGGATGTAAAATGACACAAAACATGATATTTGTGCCAAATATCACCACCCCCCACTTAGACTTTGCTCGCCCTCGAGCAAACTCAAACCAACACTAAACTACACTTCTAGCCTAACTCATTCAAACAGTGCAACGGATTCAGCTAGTATGGCTATCTCAAAAGAAAGATTTCAAAACCAAAACAATAAGCCGAGTTGCGAAAGCCATGCCAAAGATTTAAAAACTTTCAAATTTTAGCACCAAGGACCACCTTCTTAAAAAAAAACACTTCACTTTTAAAACCAATTGACCCAACGACACCACTTTAAAGCATGTAAGCAATCTTATGATCAAGATATCAACACTTCACCACTCTATTGCTAATTATGTGCCCTCACCAAAAGAAAGTAGTCCATATCTCTCAAGAATCACATATGTTTAAATCAATGGACATAAAATCAATAATTAAGCTCACTCTCACAAAGAATATCACATGCAAAGTACGGCATACCATAGGCTTGCCCGTAATGTAACCACTCCACTAATACAAGTAAGACGAACCTAGAATCAAGTAGGACTTTGAGGGTTGTAATGTAGGCTAAGGGACAGGTATAATACATATACTTCTATCATTCTTGCATAATTTCTTCATTAGCCCTTATTCAACACCGACCAACCTTTAAATTTCTCCCAATTCACCCATTTTCTTTGTTTAAGCACCACTCTTTTTTAAAAAAGTCGCACAAGTTAGAAGGGAACTTTTTCGCTACATTTTTTTTTTCGTTTTCTAATTTCTTTCTTTTTTTTTTCAATTCCCAACTAACAAGTGAATTAGTTCTTTTCATTCGGTGCTTCCATTGTCTTCCTAGATTACAATTAACAACTATTTCCCCTCTTTATTTCACATCCCAGCTCCCATTATACATGTAAATGATTAAAGTGCTCATAGAGTATTTGGATCAAAAATCAAGTTTTATAGAACGAAGGGGTAAAGGCTAATTAACTGCTATCAAAGAAAAGGCTAAAGGCTCAAAAGGGTTAACTAGGGTGCTATTTGCAAGTTGGTGGGATAATTTTTTAGGCTTTTTAGTGACTAATCAAAGAAACGCCTCTATCATTTTCTAGGCTCAATCGAACTTCCTTTCGCTTTGTGAACACACAAGGCAAGTTCTAGACGTCAATACCAAACATGGATTCAAATGCAAAACCTTACTCATACATGGCACACAATCAACGCAAGAGGGATACGGTTGTCCCTCGAATCAAACAACAATGAAAATCAACAATGCCAAGTGGGTCATACGAGTCAAATAACAACTATTTTGCAAGTGCTTTCAATAAAAGTGATACAATTTTCAAGGCATGCTTTCACAAAGGGGAAAAATTCAAGATCACTCATATGCCAATACTTCACCTAACCCGTGCACCTAGTATTTGAATACACCTATCCTAAGGAGTAATTTTCCCTCAAGCAGGTTGTCATCCACCCGTCATCAGGAAAAGGACTTTCTATGACTAAAAAAAATAAATCTACCTACGCCCGGTTCAAAGGCGCCCCCCTCGGGAAAGAACCGAGGCCATAAGAAAACCCAAGGGGGTGGATGATGAATGCCTACTAATGAGGGACTTAAAAAGTTATCAAAGAAAAATAAGGAAAATAATTTTTTTTTGAATTTCTTTCAAATTTTTCTATTTTTTTCTTTTTTCTTTTTCGACGCTAAGACTCAAAACTACTACTCAATAAAAAAAAAAAATCCTAAGGCATACTACTCATCATCCGCAACCTCAAAATATGTTGATACAAACCAGAGACGTATTTTCCTACCCCACACTTAAAATTATGCAATGCCCTCAATGCATATATATTTGAAAACAAACAAAGCGCAAGCAAGGTAAGAAATACTCCCTGGGGCCCACTAGGGCCTAGTCGTCCTCATCGATGTAGTCCTCATCATCAGCCTCGCCATCATCTGGCTCGGCGTCCTCTTCTTCTTCATTGTTGTCGCCTTGCATAAGCGACTCTACCTCCTCCCCTTCTTCGAATGCAGACATTACTTGATCAACCGAGTTTTCGTCCTCATCCTCAGGTAACTGAGACACTTCACCCACAAGTGCCCGAGAATGTAGGGTGTGGGGATTCTGAATAAAGACCCTTGAAAGATCAATGTTAAAATGCCCACCCGCAACCATCATCCCCGTGTAAAGATGGGCTAGCACTGCGGATTGGGCGGACCTCTCCTCTGCCGGAGTCAAATGATGTCCGGATGCACTCGCTGGGGCCATGACATTTGAGATGTCGAGTGAGTCAGTGGGCGCCTCAAGCACTCTATCAGTAGAGTATGCCAACTCCTCATCGAGCCTCATTAGACTTGCCAGCCCGCACTCTTCGAATTTTCTTCATCATCTAATACCCAATGTTCACCGGTACCCCCTGTCATCAAGAAATACACTATGCACACTCTCTCCTTTTGTACCTCTGAGAAGTGATCAAGTGGCATGATTCTAGCATTTAGAAGGCGCAACCAAACTCGGGCTTCTCTACAAAAATTACTCATGCTCATGCTCCGATGCTTCCGAAGAGGCCCTGAGTATCGTGCCCATTGAGCTTTGGAGTTGGCTCCACAAAGAGTTTCCCGGATAGCCCTATAATCGGGCCTTTTGATGAATTCTAGCAATGGTTCAATAGGCACATCCGG
This sequence comes from Lycium ferocissimum, assembly GCF_029784015.1. Classification (NCBI taxonomy): domain Eukaryota; kingdom Viridiplantae; phylum Streptophyta; class Magnoliopsida; order Solanales; family Solanaceae; genus Lycium; species Lycium ferocissimum. The sequence continues at coordinate 65,890 of NW_026715140.1, read as the reverse complement.
GACTCCAATAGCCTCGCACAAAGTCGAAGCCGTCAATGGCACCCAATTTTTTTGAACGAATACAGAATCGGGATTCCCGCGGCTTGCCGTGCTAGCGTAAAGTTTCATGACCCAATCAATGTTCACTGGCCCCGGTTGTTCAAACACAGACGTCCATCCCATGGCGACTATGCGGTTATAGATATCTCGAAATTTTTTCTTCAAAGGGACTCGACTGATCGCTCGCTCATGATTGTATCCCTTCGAGGTGTCAAATCCCGCATACCACTCTTCCCCGTCCCCAGAGAGATGGGGGTGGGGCGTCCTTTTAGACGCCTGAGGAATGACAACCGCGGATGCTTGTCCTTTCCGGATGTTTGCCCTTTTGTCGCTTTGGACGGGTTTTGTGCTCTTCCTCTTTTTGTGCCTTGGGAGGAGGAGGCGACAGATTTGCCCTTAGACTTGGCGTGAACCATCTTGCCTACAAAACAACGCATTACCAAACGAGAAGTACAGGTCAATAACTAAGAGGAGTCGTAGCACAACCCCACACTTAATCATATTACATGTACTTAAGTCTAGAATGCGTGGCCCCTGTCAATTTTTTTCGGACCTCGACCTTGAACAAAAATATCTTTTTGTTTTTTTTTGTTTTACAATTTGGGGAACTCACCCCACACTTACTTCAAACTACTTTGCGAAAATCAAAATCAAAGAAGTTAACTACTCCTACATGACAAAGCAAACAAAAACAAAGTAAGCTACTTTATGTTGTAGGGCTTGGGATGGAAAATCACAACTCTCCAATTCTCCATCACAATTCGAATTTTATGGTGAGAGGAGATGCACAAGGGTTCCTATGCTTGGTTAATGTTCCATTGCTACTCAAGAATTCACAATTTCCACAAAAACTTTGTTTAGGACTTTTATCGAACACCTTATGGGCCTAAAATCGTCCCTTAACTTTTGACAACAATGGTGGGTTTGGAAACCCTCCCTTGTGCAATGGGAAGTCACATTATAGCCATAATCACTCATACCACACAAGCAATACCAATCCCCGCCCAAGATTCGCCTATACCCATATCCCTACTTTACAACTACAAACATCAATAACAAGGGGAAAAAGGAAAAAAAAAATGGAAGATGAACCCACTTACCTTGTGAAGTTAGTGGGGGATGGATTGGAGCAACGAAGTTGTTTTTGTTAGAGAGGGAATAGGGATGGGGATTTTTCGTGTGAGAGGGGATGGGTGTGAGTTGGGGGAATGTTTTATGAAGTGAATGGGAGGAAGGGCACGGATATAACATAAATAAGAGAAAGAAAATACAAACCGGGTCGACCCGCGCGATTGGTCCGCATCGCGGGTCCAACGCGCGGATGACTGAACGTAAAAATTTTAATGCCTATGCGCGATCGGTCCGCATCGCGGGACCGATGCGCAAATCACTGGGCATTTCTTATTTTTCATGCGCGATTGGTCCGCGACGCGGAACCGATGCGCAAATCACTGGGCACTTCGTATTTTCTTCTTTCCCCAATTCCTGCAACATGAACAAACGTGACATATATCATACGAAAAAAAAAATCGGGTTGCCTCCCAACAAGCGCCTTAGTTAAGGTCGTGGCACGACACTTTTTGTATTTTTCTCATTTTTTTTTCATTTCACATGGGTTACCTCCCGAGAAGCGCTTGATTTAACGTCGCGGCACGACGTAGGCTTTCCTCAAGCCTCTTCTAGATCGATGGAGGACCTCGCGCGATCAGTGGCCTCCCCGTAGTAATGCTTCACTCTTTGCCCGTTCACCAAGAATGTCTCAGCCGAGTTAGGTTTCTTTAGCTTAACTGCTCCATGTACAGTCACACAAACTACCTCGAATGGCCCAGACCACTTACTCTTCAACTTTCCACCGAAAATCTTCAGCCGAGAGTTATACAGCAAGACTAACTGCCTAGGCTCAAAGTCACGAGATTGGATGTTCTTGTCATGAATTCTCTTAGTTCGCTCCTTATACATTTTTGCGTTTTCATAAGCATGAAAGCGAAATTCCTCCAACTCGTGCGGTACAACAGTCTCTTTTCTCCAGCTTGAACCATGTCTAGATTTAGCTTCTTGATCGCCCAATATGCTCTATGCTCAAGCTCAACTGGTAGATGACATGCCTTACCAAAGACGAGCTTATAGGGAGATGTGACAATCAGAGTTTTGTAAGCTGTTCTGTATGCCCACAGAGCATCATCAAGCTTCAATGACCAATATTTCCTAATTACGCTCACAGTCTTCTCCAAAATCCTCTTGATTTCTCTGTTCGATACCTCCGCTTGACCAGTCGCCTGAGGATGATAAGCATTCGCTATCTTGTGTTTCACCCCATACTTGAGCAGCAATTTATCAAAGAGCCGATTGCAAAAGTGCGTACCTTGATCACTGATGATGGCCCGAGGGGTCCCAAACCTTGTAAAAATATTCTTTTTCAGAAATCGTGCCACCACACTAGCATCATTGGTGGGAAGTGCAATGGCTTCCACCCACTTCGAGACATAGTCTACAGCAACCAATATGTACTTATTCCCCTTGGATGGTATGAAGGGACCCATGAAGTTAATACCCCACACATCAAACAGCTCAATTTCTAAGATGCCCTTCAAAGGCATTTCGTGACGCTTGGAGATATTTTCGGTTCTCTGGCAGCTATCACATGGTCGCACAAATTCATGAGCATCTTTGAACAAAGTTGGCTAGTAGAACCCGGACTGAGTTACCTTTGTAGCTGTTCTGTCACCAAAAGATGATGTCCCCCATAAGGTGATGAGTGATACTTCTCGAGAATCGCAGAGACCTCTTCCTCTGGAACACACCTTTTGATCAGCTGATCTGTGCCAACCCGGTAGAGATAGGGCTCATCCCACACATAGAAACGACTGTTATGTAAAACTCGCTTCTTCTTCTCGTGATTAGCTCCAGGGGGTAAATCTCACTTACTATAAAGTTCACCATGTCTGCATACCATGGCACCTCAGTTGATTGAAGAGCAAAGAGTTGTTCGCCAGGAAAAGTCTCCTTAATCGCCACTGCTTCATCCACATATTCCTGATCTTCTAATCTCGATAAGTGATCTGCTACCGGATTTTCTGTGCCCTTCGATCAAGAATCTCGATGTCAAACTCTTGCAGCAGAAACACCCAACGAATAAGCCGCGGTTTTGCATCCTTCTTTGCAAACAAATAACGAACTGCAATGTGATCAGTATATACAATCGCCTTCGTGCCCATAAGATATGATCGGAATTTGTCAAAGGCGTAGACAACCGCCAATAACTCCTTCTCTGTGACGATAGTTCATCGAGGTTGCGCATCAAGTGTCTTGCTGGCATAGTAAATAGGATGAAAAATCTTGTCCCTTTTCTGACCAAGGACAGCTCCCACAGCAAAATCACTTGCATCACACATCAAAATAAACGGCAGAGACCAATCGGGTGCGATGATAATAGGAGCCGACACTAACCTTCGTTTCAGCTCATCAAAAGCCGTCAGACAGGCTTCATTAAACACAAACTTCACATCTTTCTCTAAAAGCTTGCACATTGGATTAGCAACTTTAGAGAAGTCTTTGATGAACCGTCGATAGAATCCTGCATGCCCAAGAAAATTGCGCACTCCCCGAACTGAAACGGGTGGTGGCAATTTTTCAATTGCTTCAATCTTCGCCTTGTCAACCTCTATTCCCTTGCTCGATATCTTGTGCCCAAGAACGATTCCCTCTCGAACCATGAAATAGCATTTTTCCCAGTTAAGTACCAAGTTCGTTTCTTCACAACGAGCTAACACGACATCAAGATGATTCAAGCAGTCATCAAAAGAATCTCCAAAAATAGAGAAGTCATCCATAAATACCTCCACATAATTTTCCACCATATCGGTGAAAATAGCCATCATACATCGCTGGAAAGTACCTGGAGCATTCCACAAATCGAAAGGCATCCTCCGGAATGCAAACGTGCTATATGGACATGTGAATGTGGTCTTCTGTTGATCCTCAGGTGCAATCATGATCTGGTTGTAACCCGAATAACCATCCAAAAAGCAATAATAATCGTGCCCAGCCAATCTGTCGAGCATCTGATCCATGAAGGGCAAAGGAAAGTGATCTTTTCTGGTGGCGTTGTTCAACTTGCGATAGTCAATACATATCCTCCAACCCGTAACAGTTCGTTGAGGCACCAATTCATTTTTCTCGTTTTCCACGCACGTCATGCCCCTTTCTTCGGGACACATTGTACGGACTCACCCATTCGTCATCGAGAGATGGGATAAATAATGCAACTGTCAAGCCACTTGATTACCTCTTTCTTTACCACCTCCTTCATGATCGGGTTTAGTCGCCTCTGATACTCAATACTAGGTTTGCTGTCTTCCTCCAATAATATTTTGTGCATGCAAAACGAGCTACTAATACCTCGAATATCAGCTATCGACCACCCAAGGGCTCGGACTCGATCTCTTAGCACTCGTAACACACGTTCAACCTGCACATCAGTCAAATAAGCAGAGAGGATTACGAGCAATGTGTCTCCACTACCCAAGAAAGCGTAGCGAAGGTGAGGAGGTAATGGTTTCAACTCAAGAACGGGAGCCTCTTCAATAGATGTTTTCGGCTTCTTCCATGACTCTGGTCTGTTTAGCTCCTCAACCGGTGTACTTGCTCGTAGATAAGCACATGAAGTGTCAAGAATGCTATGACACTCCTCCACTTCTGCATCAATTGTCAGCTCTTCCCCATACACCAAAGCTATCTCCAACGGATCTCGCGAAGCTAGAAAGTGATCTAACACGGCATTAGTGAGCTCGGGCTCTACCACAAAAATCATCTTCAACTCCTCATAATGGGCTAGAAGCTTGGTAGCTTTAAACACATCAAAAGTTGCCTCTTGTCCATCAACTGTCATGGACATCTTTCCATCTTTCACTCGGATCACAGCATCAACAGTGGCTAAGAATCCTCTCCTCATGATGAGAGGAACACTCTTATCTGCCTCATAATCAAGTATCACAAAATCAACTGGCAGAATAAATGGGCCTACCTTCACAAGAACATCCTCAATAATACCATCAGCATAAGCAAGAGATCGATCAGCCAACTGCAACGTAATAGTGGTTGGCCTAGGCTCTCCCAAACCTAACATTCAGAACACAGAGGTGGGCATCAGATTAATACTAGCACCCAAATCACACAATGCTAGCCCAAATTCAATGTTGCCAATTGTAATCGAAATTGTGAAGCTTCCCGGATCTTTCAACTTTGGAGAAATTTTACTCCTCACTCTAGAACTGCACTCCTCAGTAAGTGCAACAGTCTCAAACTCTGTCCAACGCCGTTTGTTCGCAACCACATCTTTAATATATTTAGCATATTTTGGGACTTCTTACAAAAGCTCCACCAAAGGTATGTTGATGTGTACCTGTTTTAAGAGTTCAAGAAATTTCTTGCAAGCCGAATCTGCTTTCTGTTTCTGAAGTCGCTGTGGAAAGGGAGGGGGTGGTCGCACCACTTCCTCTACATGTTGCTCTGCGACTGTTTGCTTTGGTTCAGCTCGCTTAGCAGGGATAAGTTCTGCCTCTGCTATGTTCTTCTTTTTCGGCGGCACTTCTTCTAGCTCTCTACCATTCCTCAAGGTGATCGCCTTGCATTCTTTTGGATTCTTTTCGGTATCACTAGGAAGAGCACCGAGGTCCGACATTTTGCATAAGAGAGCCATCTGCCCCATCTGACGCTCAAGCTCGTGAATAGATTTCTGCATCTCACTCTGAATTTTCTGATTTTGCTACTGCGTCACTTGATTTTGAGCTATGAGCTGCTTCATCATCTCCTCTAAATTGCTAGCTGGCTGAGCTTGAGGTTGCTGATAATTGTTCGGTTTGTGGAAATCCTGCTTCCCAAATGGAGTGTTGTAATTATTTCCATAATGGTTTCCCCGATTTCCAATACCACGATTCTGCTGTCCCACAAAATAGACGGACTCTGGATTCAATGGATAATTTTTATAATCATGAGGCGCACAGTAACTTACACATGCTGCCTGCTGAATATGTTGAACTGGTTGAATCTGCTGAGCTTGAGGAAACACCCTCAACATCACGTTAGTAAGAGTACCTATATCAGGTCGAATAACTGTAACATCATCAACTTTAAGAACCCCAGCAGCTTTTTGTGGTAGCCCCCGGCTAGTCTCGTGATACTCATGATGACCGTCAGACATCATCTCAAGGAGATCTTCCATCTCTTCATATGTTTTGTTTAAGATATGTCCTTGAGCTGAAGCATTCAACAGGGCCCTTGATTCATGGTTAAGACCTTCTACGAAATAGTTGCCAATGATCCCCTTTGGCTGCATGTGATGGGGGCAATCTCGCAGATAGCCCTTATACCTTTCCCAAGCGTGTGGTAGAGATTCGAAATCTCTCTGAGTGAAGTTAGCAATTCTTCCTCGCAGCTCCTTTATTTTCTTAGGTGAGAAGAACCTGTCGATAAACTTATTTGATAATATCTCCCAAGAAGTGATAGAACCTGCAGGTAGATTCGCCAACCATTCCCTTGCTTCACCAATCAGTGAGAACGGAAATAAGGACAGCTTCACATAATCATCGGGAACATCTCTATATTGGAAATTCTCGCTCAACTCCATGAACTGCATCAAGAGCTTATGCGGACCTTCACTAGACTTACCCATATACTAGCACGTATGTTGCTCCAATTTTTGTTCTTCTTTTAGCTCGAAATTTCCCGAATGTCGGCCTAACAATAGCCTTAGCAATAGTTACCGTACTAGGCCTAGCATAACCGGATAAAAGAATCGTTGTTCTTGCCCTCGCGGTCTTCTTTTCACCCTGTTCATCACCGTTTCTGGCTCTATCCCTTTCTGCCTGTTCAAGAACAAGTCTTGCTGCTTCGTTAGCCATTTTTATCTGTCGGTGAAAGTTCTTTCGATTTCGTGATCAAGATCAAATAACGATTTTCTTGAACTTCTAGTGCTTGGCATAAACCAGAGAAACCTGAAGTGAGACAAGTAGAACAACAAAAAAGTAAAGATTTGAATAGAAAAACAAACTCAAATTAGAAAAACAAAAGAATTTTTTCTAAGTCCAATTCCGCGCCCAAAAACTTGTTGCTCCCAAATGCACATGCAAATATACGTGGTCGTACAAGTAATATAAACTGTTAAGTCCAGATATCAATCCCACAGAGACTTAGATTCTACTGTTAAGCTAATTTAAATTTAGATGAAACTATTCAAGAAAGTGAAAATCAAGATCTTTATTGTACTAAACTAAAACTGAAAAGTAAACAATTTGTGATGGGTGTTTTTGTGACTAGGAATATTGTTATATCCCACATTTTTAGAGCATGAGCGTGACACGTGCTTCCTCAAGAAAAATTGACAATCATGTTGTTGCTACATAATTTAAACTCACGTTGATAGTGTTGTATCTCGTATTTTCGTACGTCGGATTATTTGCGAGCTGAGGTGGGGCCCACACATTGAGATTTTTTTGGGACATGTGACAAGTTATATGAAGCACATATGTGAAGTTAAACTCAACTCGGGAAGGACTCTCGAGCCAAAGCAAAGTGGAAGTCCTCCAAAGAAATATTTTTAAATAACGTTTTCGGGTGATCTGACTTCGAGGGGAAAATATGGTATTATAAGTTTGGAATTTGGCAACATATCAAGAGATAGAAGTTGTAGATAATTGAATTATCTTTCCAACCATAGGTCGTGGGTCCATAGATGACGTCGGTATAAGGAGTTATGGACGTTTTAAGGCAGAAGGGTCAGTGGGTTAGGCACAATCCGGGCCCAACCGGGTTAGGCCCATGACCCACGGTTATTTAAGTAAAATTTCAGACTTTCCCCTCATTTTTCACACCAAAACACCCAGAAATTTCTAGAGGAAAATAGAGAAGAGATCCTAGAGAGAAAAATCAATTTTTGACCAAAATCCGAGCCCCGAATTCCGAAGCCCATGAAGAGAAGAGTTCGAGTGCTTCAGAAAAATCAACCAAGGAGAGAGTGAAGTGACACAAGTAGAACAACGAAAAGTAAAGACTTGAATAGAAAAAAAAACAAACTCAAATTAGAGAAACGAGAAATTTTTCTAAGTCCCGACAACGGCGCCAAAAACTTGTTGCTCCCAAATGCACACGCAAGTATACGTGGTCGTACAAGTAATATAGACGGTAAGTCGAGATATCGATCCACAGAGACTTAGATTCTCTTTAAACTAATTCAAATTCGGATGAAACTATTCAAGAAAGTGAAAATCAATATGTTTGTTGAACTAAACTAAAGCGAAAAGTAAACAATTTGTGATGGGTGTTTGTTGTATCGGGGAATATCTTGACAAAGATTGTAAAATTATCAAATGAGAAAGATCTAGGTCATGGCTTTCGACAATTGATCTTCGGACAAGTTCACCTATCTTATTTTACTGGGTTACTAGTTGACGGGTTAATTATGCTTTATGATATTCTCTCGAACTACTCGCAGAGCTTTGTAGATGTTACTGTAACGCCTATATCTCTATGGTCGTCAGAGGTAACAAGAACGCGTTTATTTCTCCGTATTCAACTAAGTAGGGCTAAAGGGTATATCTCTATCCTCAGTAACGAAACGATTAAATCGAACAAACTCTATTTATTCTTATTACGTACGTGAATTCCCTTTCTCAAGTCCAATTCGCGCGCCACGGATAGTGTCTAACTATTGGCTAGATAATCGAAACAATTAAGATCAAGAATAAATAAGCAACCCAAAATATGAAAAATTAATAGATAATAATTGTCATCAAACCAACTTTCAAGTCTTTCGCCACAACCCTAGAAGTATGAAGTTTAGCTACTCATGATTCGTTCATAGACAAAAGAAGTCATGAATAATCTAGGGTTGAAAAAGATGAAAAATAACAGAACCCTAGAGAGAAAAAGAGAACGGTGGCTTACAAATCCTTGAATAAATCCCAGCACACGTTCTCAGCAAAATAAAACGTCTATATATAGCCGAGGGTAAATATAGAAAATAAAGAAACCAAATCCTAGTCGAATCGGGAGAACCGCGCAGAGTTCGGAAGGATCGCGCAATGTTCTGAGGGTTCAAGCTTTCCTTCCGCGATGCGGAAGGATCGCGCGTCTCTGATGCACAACTTCTTTTGTGCACGCTCTCCTCCCGCGATGCGGAAGAAAAAGCGGACCTTACGGTGAATTTCTTTCTTTTTTAGTTCCTCGGCCTTTGACTCGTCACCTCGTCTAATCGTCATATGCTCCAAAATTGCTCACTTTAAGCCGGTTTTCCATCGTTTGTCGTCTCGTACCTATACCTATGAAATACGACGACATAAGTTTAAATACGACGATTGCGTCACGGATTAAGCGATAAAAGTCATAAGATTGGGATGTAAAATGACGCAAAACACGATATTTGTGCCAAATATCATCCAACTCTATATGAAAACCCCGAATTGACTTCGAAAAGACAATTCTCGTAAAGCGTTCTCTAACAAATCTAACTTTATATTTGTTTTTTTGAGATACATAGTGAATTGGGTCTTCTTCAAGAAAATGACAAAAATAGTTATGTTTGAGGAACAAAAACCATTAACTAGAGGTAAATAGTTCCGGCGGAATAACACAGATAAGGGTCATCGTCTTTTTCGAGAGAGAGAGAGAGAATAGCATAGATTATACTATATGTTGTATGTATCTTCAGTGGCGGATGATTGTATGTTGTGTGTTGTATGTTGTTTACACAGAAAATCGGTTAAGTTGAATTTGTATACATGGTCAAGAACACGTTGATTCCGAAATAATGAGTAAATTAACAATAGAACGTAATATTTAACGAAATTTTTAGTGTTTAAAAGAGTTAGAATAGCACGAGAGTTGGAGAAGCAATTGTAGTCCTTGGCGAATAATAAGAACTTTGCTTAGTTGAACAAGTGCAATTAGGTACTAAGAGCAAAATAAGAGCAAGTTATGTCTTGTATATATTTTACGACAATACTTAAAAAATGAATACCTCTATTTATACTACTTTACTAGTACAAATTCCATGAATCGTGTTGTCATTTACCAATATTAATATTGCGATAAAAGGTAATAAAGTTGGTAAAGTTGAGGTTTTACTCCGTTTACGTAACATCTCATATTAAATGATGTTTGACGCATGAGTTGGCATCTTCTCCGAAATCTTGTAGTTTCTATTAAGAAATCTAAATAAAAAATATAGTGGGTTATTCTTATATTATTTCAATAAATGCACTCTAACTTCAATAGCCCCTCGCTTAAAAAATAATTAATTTGTCCAATACTTAAAAGAATTATTTAATTGATATGTTGGTTACTCTTCAAAGACAATGACTGTTGCGGATCGGACGCGAGGGACGCGATGGTTTGTCTCTTGATCCATTTCTAAATTGGTAATATCGGCGCCTTAGGATCTATTTCCTCGGCAGACGTGGACAAGAACATGTCCGTGGGAATGTCGTCTTCGGTGGTGCGGCGGTCGTACCCCCCTCATGTTGCATCCATATTTGGATCTTGAGGATGCAAGCCATCCAATGGTACTTGGAGGGCACGCCGTCGAAAAAAATCAACAATGTTGTCAATATTTTTAGTATTATGTTGTCGTTTGCTCTTGGATAATAGAAGCGATTCTTGAAAAACTCAAAACCCAAGAAAAATTAATAAGACAAACGTTTAGTCAAAGGACAATATGTACATAAATGGGCAAATATCAGTAAACCGGATAAAAATAAAGTAGATCCCCTTAGCTTTAGTTTTCTTGGGTAAAAAAAGTGTTCACTGTCTCATCTTGCCCCCGAGTCATGTCTGGTTCACTACAGCAGAAACATTTAGTATCAATAATTATTCCAAGCCTGGAGACTGTCATTAGTAGCAAGCCTGTTTGAGTGGCTCTCTAAGCTAGAAAGGTCATCTTAAATGGAACAAGATTGTTCTATAATTTGGAATAAAAAGGGGACACTTCCCTTTTCTGTCTGAAAACTTCCCAAGCAGAACCAGTGGAGAATTCTCTAGAAGTAGAAAGTGTTCAAATTGCATAATCAGGAATTTTAGTATCGATGGTAATTTTGACAGCTTGAACAATTTCTTTAATGTAATCAGGGGGTTGAATTTGAAGCACAGTGTAATGCCAGATTCCATTAGCATATGCATCCTTAATAGAGGTGTTGTCAAAAGTATTATTATCCTCAATAAGGGTGCATAAGGGTCCATAATTGGACCGATTGTCATCCAAAAACTAACATCATCCTTGCCAATCTTCCACAAGATATGTTCTTCAAACTCATACTTTATTTTGCACATGACTTGCCAACTAGGGGATTGGCCAGCATTCCACGGGTTAAACAATGGATGAAGTCTGAAAAAATATTTAGCATTTATAAAGTTGGACCATAAAGAGTTGGAAGTCCTCGATCTCCACTATTGCTTGGCAGTGAAAGCTTGACGGATATCACCAAGGTTCCTAAAATTGGCTCCTCCTTCTTCATATGGAAAACACAAGTTTTCCCAGGCCACCCAATGATGCTTGTCATTCCTGTCTTGATCAGACCAAAAGAACATAGCAAGATACTTCTTAATTGCTTCAAGAGTACCCTTAATAGGATGTACATCAGCCAGAGTGTGGATATTAAGAGCAAGTAGGATATGTCTGATGAGAATAGCCCTCCCACCAGTGGACAAAAGCTTCAGCCCTCTGATCTCGTTAACAACTTCAGTGACAAGATTTGAGAAAAATTCATTCTTCTGCCAGCCAAAGTAAATTGGACAACCCAAATATTTTATAGGGAGTTCTTCATATCTTATATTAGTAAGCTCTTGATCCTAGTAATGGCCCCAATATTGGCATACAGAGCCATGGAGAAACTGCATTTAGTAGTATTAATTTGTTGCCCACAATCCTTTTAATAAATAGATAACGTAGATAGAATAAGTTGAATGTTGGCTCTCCCACAATTACAGAAAATAATGGTATCATCTGCAAACGCCAAAAGATTTATTTGCGGACCGTTTCTATTCATATAGACCAATATATCTGTTGTTGTTCTTGAGGTTGTTGAGAAGAATAGAGAGTAGTTTCGCACTTAAAATAAATACGGCAGGAGACAACGTGTCTCCTTGTGTCAACCCTCTTCCAGACTTGAAAAAAACCATATCTCCCTCCATTCACCATAATAGAATACCAGTTATTCGATATGAAACTGTAGATAATTTCAATCCACTTTTCAGAGAAACACATTTTCCTTAGCATCAGACAAAGGAAATTCCAAGAAACCTGTCATATGCCTTTGACTTATCTAATTTATAACAATATTTTCCTCTGGAATTGATTTCCCAATATCATTGCCAATTTCTTAGGTAAGCAAAATATTATCCACAGTAGCCCTGCCCTTTACAAAACCAGTCTGGTTTTGAGAAATGATCCTTGGGAGAATAGTGCCGAGTTTAGAATTAAGAAGTTTGGCAATAAATTTGGCAGACACATTACAAAGGCTTATTGGTCTTATATCAGTAAATGATTGAGGAGAATCCACCTTTGGGAGCATGATCAAACAGCTGTGAGTAAATAATTTTGGTAGAGGGGCACCATTGAAGAAAGCCTTAATAGCATTTCTCACATCTTCGCCAATAATGTTCCAAGCAAAGGCGATAGAATTTACCATTTAGTCCATCAGGACCAGGGGCACTATCAGGATCTATAGAGAAAACACAATTCTTAATATCTTCTTGAGTGGAAAGAGCCATAAGGAAGTCATTATCTTTATCGGTGATGGATCTTTGGACAGCATTAAGAGCACTATAATCATCATAATCATCACCTGAACTAAATAGGTTTTGAAAGAAATCCACAACTGTATTGGCAACAACTTCCGTCCCTTCCACCAGATCACCATCTTCATTATTAATCTTTTAGATATTTAACCTCCTCCTCTTGTCTTTGAAAACAGCATGGAAGAAAGCAGTATTGGCATCACCTTCAGTAGGCCATTTGACCCTAGCCTACTGTCTAGTAATAGAATCCTGAAGCTTTAGAAATTTAGTAAATTCTGCCCTAGATATGGACAGGTTAAGTCAATTTTCTTCTAAAGGATTAGTGATAATAGCCTCCTCTAAATTCATGATAAGAAATTTTCCCCAAAAGCTTGTCTAGACCAAGCACTCGGGGCAGAACAAGTTCTTTTAATTTTTTGATGCAAGATGCGAGAGCATTTCCAAAAATCGGAGCTCACCATGCCTGTTGAATAGTACTCAAATAATCTTTATGATCCACCCAAATATTAAAGAATTTAAAGTATCTCACACAGTCACCATTTGAAGGGCAAGCTTCAATCAATAGGGGAGTATGATCAGAACAAGACATGGATAACTGACTGACTAAAGTATTCCCAAAAGCATCAAACCACTCTGTGTTATGCAATAGCCTGTCCAATCTTTCCTAAATAGTGTTAGAGGGTTTCTATTGTCACACCAAGTATAGTTATAGCCATATAACTAGTACTCTGTAGGCCACAATCAGTAAGACAAGCCAAGAAATCCAAACTATCTTCAACTCTGTAGGGCCTTCCAACAACTTTTTCTTCACTGCTAGTGATAGTGTTGAAGTCTCCTACTACCCCTCAAGGGCCACTATTAGCATTTGAAATATTCTGCAACTCCTCCCAAAGAGCCAACCTTAAGTTTTCATCACACTTAGCATACACAATAGTGAGGAAATGGATCAGTTCTGGAAGGATGAGAAATTTGAATGAGCATGTGTTGTTCTTTGTCATCCCGTATATCAATAATAGTAATATCAGAAGACCAGAATACCCAAATTTTGTTAGAGCAATTGTAGAAGCAAGACTGGAAGCCCAAAATACTTTTGTATTCCTCAATGTTCCTAGAAGTAACCATTGGTTCTTGAAGAATAATAATAGGAAGTTTGTATTGTTGTTTAAGAACTTTGAGTCTTTCACAATCTCCTTGATAGCCAATTCCTCTAATATTCCATGATATTATACTGAACATGAGAAGCATCAGGGAGATTATCTTTTGAGTCTACTATGTTGAATTTTCTGCTCCCTTTAAAGGAAATTGACAGCTCTTCCCACATTGGAGCTAAGAATTCCTCTTGGAGATAAGTTATTGAATTAGTTGACAGTTTGTTGGACAGGATTCTGAAGCAAGGAACCTTCAAAATTGGTCTGAGGGTCATTCAAGCTTCTAGTATGTTCATCATCTGATTTGGAGTCTTCTTGTTCCTCAGAGGTTGACTCTAAGTAGATATCAATAGAAGATTTGAGATCTTTCATATCATCTTTAATGACAATATCATCAATAGTATTAATCCCTCCAGTATCATTTTGAAGCATAACATGGAGAGCGTTCACTTGTTTTTTCAGTTTTCCTTTAGCCTTTTTCTCAGCAATAATCATATCCAAGTTAGGATTAAGGCCAAAGTTTCTTTTCAAAGGAACATTCTTACCATTCTGTTGGAACTGATCAAGATAGAGATTTTTAGGTATGGTAACTGTAGTAGCAAATTTCTTCTTTATCTTCTTGGTATTGTTTAGCTCATCCTTATTAAAATTGGCCAGTTTCTTTTGCATGATCTGACCATGATCCTCAATATTAGGAAAAATAGTTTCTTTGGGAACTTTCACTTTAGACATCTTACTCTCAATCTTCAGAAGTTTTGGTCTTCCCCTTTCCTTTTAGGCTCGATGGGTTTGTTATGAATTTTGTGGTAAGTGATGGATAAGGGTTGTTTCACAATAATAGTAGTTTTCCCCTCTTTTTGTTCCATAATAGTGTCTTCACGGGGAATTTGTGGAGCAGAATTGTGGGAGTAGGGATGACATTTTGCCCAGTCAGGTTGATGTTGGAAGAGTTATTTTTAGCTGAGGTTGTTGGTGTTTCCTTCCCAGCATTCTTTTCCATATTTTCCTGCTTTTGAATGGAATTTGGACTTCTCCCTCTCCTTCTAGTTACTTTTTGCCATCCTCCTTCTCCAATATTGAGTTTATTTGTCCCATCACTTTGTTGTCCCTCTTTGTTCTCATATTGAGAAAAATGAGTAACCTCGGGAACACTATCAATATGCATAGGAGTCTCCTTGGTAATTTGCTAAGAAGTAGAGTTAGTATTAGGACTATTTAGTCTGTGGGGTGTTTTAGAACCACTATTCTTGTCGTCTGATTGTTCCCAGATTCATTGTTGGTGTTATTGATATTTTTCAGCTCAGGATGAAGGATCCTGCATTTGTTCTCACTATGCCCTGCATTTTACAATTAAAACGATAGGCAGGAACGGAATCAAATTCCACCTTTGGTTTAGCAATTCCATCGTGCCATCAGCTTTCCTAACTTCAACCGTAACTTCATGAACAAGGTTTTTGGCCAGACCAATTTCAACTTTGACTTTGGTCGTACCAGGCCTAGTCTTAGTGTTAGTGGCATCGTCCATTGCTAATGGGATCCCCACAGGGCTAACAATTCAACAAAGGGCATCCCATTTATAATAATGCCATGGGAGATCCAGTAATGTAATCCAGACAGGGGCAAACGTAGTTTCAGCTTTAGTCTTGAAGTTGGTAGTCCATTTGTCAAATTTCATAACATTTTCTCCAATTAGTATGATTTCTCTTGAGCTCACATTAGAATGGTCCTCTTTTAGTTCAAAGTCGATAAAAATATGTCTCATGTCGAAAGCACGAATACGGATTTTCCCTTTCCCAGGAATTAATTTAGCTAACTCATCATGAATAAAATCAATTGAGGGTCCAGTTTGAATAAACTTACCAACAATTTTCCATTTGCAGGTTGAGGCTTAGAGGTCATTTTCTTCTTTCGTAAAAACCACAACCGGTTTCCCTTTATGAACTTCATAGAGTCTTGAAGAGAGTAGAATACGATTTTGAGGAATTACAAATGGATTACCCAGAACATTAGCATAAGAATTGTTAACTTCAAGGTTCTGAGAGTTATTACCCGACGGGTTTGAGCTGGAACCTTGACAAGCAGTGTTTTTCATCCCCGAATTGGGGTTAGAGTGTTAAGTGACCTTCTTGCCTATAACATAAATTACCGGAATTGCAAGTCTAGAAGTTTTAGGAGGGAATGTCAAAGGTAATTTTTGAACAGCTATGGAGCTCAACGGAGAAATCGGCACCTTAATTAGGCTTCCAAAAGCAATGGGTTTTCTGCTGGGGGGGTCGGGGAGGGAGGGGGTTCAGATGGGGTGCCAATGTCCACCGACTTGGACATATTCCATTAGGGAAGCAAGGGAATCGCACTTCGGCGAGCTTGGGTATTGGATTTGATCGGCGCGTCGGTCGTTCTATTTGGCCATAACGGCTAGTTTAGAGAGAGGAATGAATAACTTAAAAGGTCATTCAACTATAAATAATTTCCTACTAAAGTCACTTATGTTTGTTTTGTATTAATAAACTCACCCAAGTTAAACTAATTTATCTATGTAGTTATTACAACCAAAAAGCTAAAGGGATAATTACATAAACTTCCCCTCAAGTTTGATTATGTAAAGCTTACTTCCTTTGTTGTTATGTTTTTCTCTCTTATTTTAATTTTTTTAATAATAATTTTTTAACCTAATTATTACTATTAATATACGAAAATATGATTTAACTAATTTGTACTTTATGATGTATTCTTTTGTTCAATTAATTTCGTAAACTCTATTTGTGGAATAAGGTTGCAATTGCTAAAAGCTACTGGGAACTGACCCATAAACAAGACAAACTATGAAGTAAATGGGTTCATACATACTAGTTTTTCTACTATATAGAAGAGCCATGCCATGGACGACCAAGGCATTTTGGCAAATCTGACTTAATGGAAGGGCAAATCAGTAATCGCTCAGCTTGTAAAAAAATCTGTGCTCACTAGACAACAGTAGAAACATCGTCTCTCTTCCATATTCTCAAGTCTTAGAGAATTCTTTGATCAAAGGTTTTTAGTTCTCTTTTCATCGACTTCCGGTGCTCTCCCTTGGGTGAGTTCTTCTTCTTCCTCCTCTTTCCTTCTTCTTTCTATTTCTTAATAATTTATGCTTTAATTCTGATGTTAATAATCTTTTCTCTCTTTATTTTATCTTATACCTTTTAGGTCTCTGAAGATGGACACCGTATCTTTTGTTTTTTTTTTTTAATTTTTTTTTTTATGGTGTAAGGACCGTTAAGTCTCATATACTCCTTGTGGCTATTGATTATGGGGTTTTTGGAATCTTTGGGTTTAGTTTCTGTTGAGTTACATTTATCATTCTTTAGAGTTCTTGATAGGTATTCTCAGTACTAATGCCCATTTGTCAGCCGCTTCAGCTTAAACTCAAATGCCTATTTCTATTTTCCTTGTCCCCCATTTGGAATCCCTCTTAATTTGCTTCTATATGTTTGGAAATTAATTTTATTTTGCGATTGTCTTTGTGGTTCAGGTATTATTTTTGGTCCAGAATAAGATAGAAAGCTTGCTCTGTGTGTTGATTTTTTGGAGTTTCTGAGGATGAACGTAACCAAAAGTTTTCTTAGGATGGAACTTTCTACTATTATATATACCAAGGGCATAACTGTCATTTCGCCCACTTAAAAAAAACACTAGCACAGAGACACTGAAATTGGACACCATTTCTATTTTTTTTTTAATGTTATAAGAATTATTAAGTCTCATGTACCACTGTATCCTTATGCTTAATGCTCAATGGAGTCTATTTATATTTTGAAAGCCTATGAATTGAAATTTTGAAAAGATAAAGTGAAATTTTGGATTTCTTGGTGACTTTTCAGTTTCTCACTACTAAGAAGCAGGAAAATGGACATCTTCTTTGTGTTTTCCTTTGTTTTCTCAGCAATGGATATGTTTCAATACTTTCTTAAATAAAATTTTGGACATCTAGAACTTTTGAGTAGCTTTAGACTGGTTTTTTTTTTTTTTCAACATACATGTGTAAATTTTGTTGATTTGCTCATGTATTTTTCCTCTTTCTCAAAAATCCTCATTGTACTAACTACTGGGAATTAGCTTTTTACAAATTTAAGTCTGGATTTTTCTACTTCTATATACTCCAATTTATGGTATTCCCTTTATCTCTTCCAATTCGGCCACTATAATTGTTAGCGCTTATTCTTCATGTCATAGTATAAATCCATTTCAGTAAAGTTTATGTGGATTGATTTATGTGAAGGAAGAGTTTTCTTGTAGTTGGAGTAGTGGAAAGATTCAATTTAAGAGTATAATGTTTATCTAGCTTCAGCTTTTAATTATCATGTGCAAGAGGTTGATACGCTTAACCGTCTATGATTATACTATGTCTTCAGTTCTGTGTTACTACATATAGTAGAATCAAGTAGTTACTTTTCAGTTAGTATTGGAAGTTGTCAACCTCTACCTTTCGTTGGCTTTCATTTTTTTCTTTTTGTTCCTCTCTTTTGCTCTTATTTGTTACTCTTCAGACTTTCGAAGGTTAATCTATCAGTCTTTGTATCGAGGAGTTTCAAAGCAATATTTTCCTACTATACGGGTACTATTGTTGTAACTCATGTAATTTTCTGAGAATATGTTGGTTTTGTGTTTGGATTAAAAATACTTTATGGACGACAATAAGAAAAGAATGCTTTATGCAAATAGTTAAAAAAATAAAGTACTCCTTTGTAAGCCTAAAAATGTACTTGTCCACTAAATTTATCTACTGGCAGTACTTAAAAATCATCACTTAATCCCTTTCATATTTTGATTATATAACAATGCCTTAACAACAGAGATTTGTCTAGGATAAATAATACACCTTTCAACTTAAACAACATATTGTATTACATTTATAATGTAGTTGTGAGATTGGGAGTAGACATCCGACTTCTTTTCAATTAAAATAGAATAGCCAAAGCAGCTCAGCTGGCTGGTCAATCTTAGATGCTGGATGAACAATACCACCCATTACTTCCATTGCATCTTCCCTATTACTACTCTTTTTTATCAAAAAGTGTTACTTGTTTGTCTGCCTTTTTTTTTTTTTTTTTGTTATCTTTCTTTGAATACGGTTGTCTATTATTTATACCTTTCTCATAATCTTTTTTTTATTTCCTTTACAGTTTCTGCTCTTCGTTGTAACATCTCTTTGTTCGTGGATATTTGTAATATTTCATTGTGTGGTAAGTACAGCTTATCTCCTTACTTTCTTCTTCTATTTTTGCCTATTAACTTCATTAAATTAACAAACAACCGCCATCTATATCTTTGCCACACTTTCTTTTTTGATTGTCATGTATATCCAATGAAATTTTACTTACATGCCGTCCATGAATATATTATTGATTGATATGAGTTTATTGCTTTTTCAAGTCTTCATACAATATTCCAGTCGCAGAAATGTCAGGTAGTATAAATCCTAAAAATGCGCAGACCTTTGAAAAAACAAAATCTGACAAAAATGCTAGGAGATGCGAACTATATAGATTGATACCACCTGATGAAAAAAGAGGCCCTTTTGGCACGACGTTGAGAAAAAGAGCTGAATTGAAAAGACGACGCTTCACCGAAAGTTCAATCAATAATGATTCAACTAATGCATCGTCTTCTGGTACTGCTAATGTTTCTGCCGAACAGAGTTCTCTTATTATGAGAGACTCATCGCTCCTGTCAGGAACAGGTAGAGAACCAAACTCTCATTACATAAATATAATATTTTATTGATATAAAAAAATTCTACTAAAAATTCTACTCTCATTACACTTTTTCTAGATTAATATCTCCTCATTCTAGAGTTTGCATATACAGGGTATGGTTTCATAGAACCTAGCAGCTCAAGTAATATGCAAGCAGAAGTCACTTATGTTAAATTAAAAGATGTACCAAAATGTCAATTTTGTGGGGCAAAAAAATTTGAATATGAACCACCTGGATTTTGTTGTAGCAATGGTTCTGTTCATTTAACTTTACATGAAATTCCAACAGAATTAAAAAATCTGTGTCTGGGAAATACTGAGTAATCAAAACATTTTCGAACTTACATTAGAATATACAATAACATATTTGATTTTACCTCCCTTGGAGTAACTTATGACAAAGATTTAGCAAAAAGGAATAATGGTATTTATCTTTCGAGTTCAAGGGCAGATACATCATTTCATAAATGACTTGATTCCTACTGATATAAAAGGAAAAAATCTCCAGTTATATTTCTTTGATACTGAAAATGAAGTAAGAAATCGAATGGCATGTTCAAATAAACTAAATGAATATATTGTGAGATGTTTAATGGACATATTAAAAATTAATCTGTACTCTATGTTTTTGAAATCTTTAATAGATGTTCCACAATTATCTGATTTTTACGTTGCACTTAAGTGTGATGCTGGTTTACATCAATGTATATATAACTTACCAACTGTACCAGAAGTTGCGGGAATATGCGTAGAACAAGATATTAATAACTCTATTCCTACACCACATATTCGAATATATACAAAAAGTGATAGAATTCAGTTAGTAAATTATTGTTACGTTTGTTATGATGCATTGCAATATCCATTGTTGTTCCCATGTGGTCAAAATGGATGGCATTGTGGTATTAAAAAAATTAAGCATTCTAATAATAGATCAAAACAAATATATTGTGAGCAAGAAAAATTGCCAAGTGTAATGAATATGTGCTCAATTGATGAACTGCTTGTTATGGAAGCTGAGGTTATGCAAAAAGGCAAACGAAAAAGAGACTGTTTCTTGTCGTAAATATTATTGTTACAAACTTCAAATTAGGGATGATGAAAATATAATCTTACATTCAGGAAGATTATTCCAACAATACATAGTGGATGAATGGATAAAAATTGAAAGTCAACGATTAGACTTTGCTTCTTTTAATCAAGATTTATTCAGAGTTGATATATTACAAGGAATCTTAGATATTCTACGACGTGGGGAAACAGAAGCTTCACAAATAGGAAAACAACGAATACTTCCACTCAACTTCACAGAAGGCCCAAGAGATATGCGTAGACGGTATATGGATGCTATTGCATTAGTGCAACGTTTTGAAAAACCTGATATATTTTTGACTATGACATGTAATCCTTCTTGCCTTGAAATAAAAGCAAACATTTTGTCAACAGATGAAGTATAAAATAGACCTGATTTGGTTAATCGACTGTTTAGAGCAAAATTAGAAGAATTAAAGAATGACATACTAAAAAGACATATATTTGGTAAAGTTGCAGCATATATGTGTACGGTGGAATTTCAAAAACGGGGACTTCCACTTGCTCATTTTCTTATTATACTTGATGAGAAATACAAATTGCTAACTCCTGAAGCATATGATTCAATTTGCATATGCTGAATTGCCTGATGAAAGAACAAACCCCTATCTATATTCACTTGTTACTGAACACATGATGCATGGTCCATGTGATAATTTGAATCCAACAAATTCTTGTATGAAAAAAAGGGGTTATTGTAAAAATGAATATCTAAAAGAGTTTACAGAACAAACAACTAAAGGAAAGAATTCATACCCAATTTATAGAAGACAAAACACAGGAAAGAGTGTGAAAATCAGAGGACACTTTCTTGATAATTCATGGGTTGTTCCTTATAATCCATATTTACTTTGTAAGTTCAATTGTCATATGAATGTAGAGATTTGTTCTGATATTAAAGTTGTTAAGTATATTTATAAGTAAATTTGCAAAGGACATGATAAAATTGCATTTCATATACATGCTAATGACACAAACATGGAGATAGATGAAACAAAAGAATACCAATCTACCAGGTGGGTGTCACCACCTGAGGCTGCATGGAGAATAATGCTTTCCCTATCAGTGAAATGACTCCAAGTGTATACCATCTTCAACTACATCTTGAAGGACAACAATTTGTTTCCTTCAAAGTACAAACAACATTAGTAAAAGTGTAAATAATCCCATGATTAAAAAAAAAAAAAGTTAACTGAGTTTTTTTTTTAATTAATAGAGTAAACAAAGATGCTATGGACCTGAATTTATTATATCGTGAGTTTCCAGAACACTTTGTATGGTGAACAACATATAAAATGTGGATACATTGTAAACAAGGAAATGTAATTGGTTGTCTTGTGACATGTCATCCAACCGAAGGAGAAAGATACTATCTTAGACTGCTTTTAATGAATATAAGAGGACAAAAATCATATGAAGATCTGCGAACTGTAAATGGAGCGCATTATAATACATTCAGAGAAGCTGCAGAAAAAGAGGACTATTACTTTATGATAATAATTTGGTAGAATGCATGTCTAAACCTGCAAGTTATCAAATGCCATCCATTTTAAGGCAATTGTTTTCTATGTTGTTGATCTATTGTAATTCAACTAACCCCAGAGAATTATGGGAAAGATTTGAAAGCCCAATTTTCAAAGATTTCAAAAAGTTTTTGGACCTTAATGCAAAGGAAATCCGTTACAAAGTGTTAAGCCATACTAATGATATTCTTCATTCAATAGGTCGTGCTATTGATGAATTTGAACTAATTCCAGAATTGATCAAGCCATCTTCAACAGCAAACGAAGCTAAAGATTTTCATTACAAATGAAATATCCCTGTTAATGTAGAAGATCTATTATTGCAAAATAAATTAAACATTGAGCAAAAAAGGGCTTACAATATGATTTTTGACAGAGTATTGGCAAATAAACCAGGAGCATTCTTTATTGACGGTCTCGATGGGACTGGTAAAAGCTTTTTATATCGTGCTTTATTAGCTATTGGAAGACACAGAGGATTTATAGCCTTAGCAACTACAAGTTTAGGTGTTGTAGCTTCGCTTCTTCCGGGGGGTCGAACTGCTTATTCCCGCTTTAAAATTCCTATTGATGTTGATGAAAATTTCAGTTGCAATATTAGTAAACAAAGTTCACTAGCATCTTTGATACTAGATGCAAGACTAATTGTATGGGATGAAATTTCAATGGCAAAAAAGAGAACGGTTGAAGCATTCAATTTACTTTTAAGAGATCTAATGGAAACCAATATACTATTTCGTGGAAAAGTAGTAGTTTTTAGTGGTGATTTTAGAAAAACTCTTCCAATTGTTCGTAGTGGAAAAAAGGAAGATTTTATTAGAGAAAGTTTATTGTGCTATGAAGTTTGAAATCAAATAGAAAAATTACAACTATCGTAGAACATGCGTGCAAAAAACGATCCCGCATTTTGCGAATATTTAATGAGAATTGGTGATGGAAAAGAAAAAAAAAAGATAACCACGGAAAAATTGAAATTCCACATTCTCTCATTATTCCTTTTACTTCTGAAAACGAATCTTTGAATATACTCTTTAGAGTTACTTATCCTGATTTATACACATGTCATTCGAATTCCTCGTTTATTACTTCTCGTGCTATTCTAACAATGAAATATGATTTTGTTGATGAAATAAATGATATGTTAATTGCTCAATTTCCAAATAATGAAAAAGTTTACATTGCTACTGATGAGACTATTGATCCAAAAGACCAAAGTGAGTATGAAGATTTCTTGCACACTTTAAATGCTGCTGGTTTACCTCCTTACAAATTAACTTTGAAGAAAAATTGTCCGATTGTGTTATTACGAAATTTGAATCCTTGTGAAGGTTTATGCAATGAGAGACGACTAATATGCAATGATTTTAAAACCCATGTCGTTAGTGCAACAATATCTAGCGGTGATTTTAAGAATATACATGTATTTATTCCGCGAATACCACTCCTGACATCAGAAGATGAGAAATTGCCTCTTCTTTTTAAACGAACGCAATTTCCAATATGATTATGTTTTGCCATGACCATAAATAAAGCTCAAGGCCAAACGCTAGATTTTGTTGGTATTTATTTGCGTGAACCTGTCTTCTTCATGGTCAATTGTATGTTGCTTTATCAAGAGCCAAAAGCTGATAGTATTAGAACAAGTTCTGATAATATTAGAACACCTACAGCTAACAACAAGGATGATCATTCCACATACAATGTTGTCTATGATGAAATTATTGAAAAGGATTTCTCCTAAACTCATGCTATAATTTCTAATGGTAAATCTAATATACAACAACTTGATTATTCTCTAAACTATTTCTTTTTAGTTTATTTATGATCTTCATGGCTGAATCTCATTAAATAAACATAGATTTCTCTATAACGATGATCAATCTACATATAATGTAGTCTATGATTAAATTATTGAAAAGGCTTTCCCATGAACTCACGCCGTACTTTTTTCCTAGTAAATCAGATATGCAAGTTTATTAAATACTATGTATTTCCATTTCATACCTTTTTCACACTATCCATGATTTTTATAGATGTTGTACATCTATATTGCAATTTCAGATAAGCTGGACATGGCTGAAAGACTCCGTATCAATGCAATCACTTCAACAGCGGAAGAGTGGACCTGTAAGATCCAGGTAGTTGACAAAGGACAGCCACGAGACAACCAACAAAAGACCAAAAAATCCCAGCTCGTGCTACTGCAGGATGAAGATGTATTAGTTGTTGAACTCATAACTCTATCAAAAATAACTAAACTCTTGTCTTGGTTTTCAGATAGTGTAGTTGTGCATATACGATTATTCCAACGCGAAGATGTAAATCTATTTCTTTATTTACAGGAAACTCAAGTTGAAGCTCTGATCTTCGGTGCAGATATTGGACATTATAAAGGCATGTTCGACCCTTTCCACACTTATTTGGTGTCCATGGCAAATGTGAAGGAATCAAACCATGCATATGGAACCCCATTAATGAATTTACCTGGATAATTGACAGTAGCACAATCGTTGAGCCAATAGAAAAAGTTATTCCTCCTGAAGATCCACTACCACCTCCAACGCGGCTAACACTTGCACCATTTTTTGGTCTCGACTATGAGCCCGTCAGATCTAAATTTGGTATTTCAACATATCCCTGCACATATAGTTCATTGATTACTACAACACAATAATTTCTATCGTCCTTTGACTTATTTTGCCTTCTTTGTTCACTACAAGATGTTCTTGCCGTTGTAATTAATGGTTGCCCTTGGACATATACTAATAACGGAAACAAAATGCAAGAGTTCATTATCATGGATTATCAGTAAGTATTCCTGCCTCCAGCTTTTAGTTCTATAGTTCCTTCTTTTCTTCAGCTACTACTTCTTCATTGACATACTATCTGTTGGTTTTCCTCTTTCTTCTCTGCAATCTGAATTAAGTTATCGTATCAAGTTTCTATTTCCTTGGTTAGATTATTGATAATTATATTTAGGTGGAAGAATATATTACCTTGCACCGTATATGAATATATTATCTTGCACCGTATATAGGGTTGTCATGCTTAGTGCTCCCATGTTATTTCAAAATTAAGAATTTTTGCTTTCACAAGTTTATTCCTCGCGTTCATTATATTAGGTTGGTCATCGATTGATTACCCTAACAATTAGTTTTTCGTTTGTTATAAATAAAAAATTAAGCAGCTCCTAAATTTCTAAACATGTTACCGAAGATGTACGAGCAAACACATTAAAGTGCATCATACGCGACAGTTTTTTGTTGTTGTTTCTCTAGTTATTTTATAACCAAAGTTAGAACTGCTAACTATTATGGCCAACGTTTGATATTTGGGACTAAACTATGTGATGGATAAGTCGTAATCACTAATCAGGCCCTGTTACATAATTTACTTGATAATTGCAAACTAATGAATAGAGAAAAAACTTTCAACCAGGTTATCTGCTACAACATATCAAAACACACTGATCCAATTTAAGTAGTTTTGAGATCCAATCATACCACTCCTTGAACATCTAGGATAGTTGTGCTCGTGTAAATGTGCCTTTTGGCTACAAGTGAGCAGGCTGGAATCTTCTCATTAATGGTCCTTTCAAACTCTTGTACATGGTACTTGAGGTATCAGTCCATTATGGTGGCTTGCAATAGCTTGACTAAATCTACTTGATTGAGTCTTTCGATGTAAACTGGTCTCCCTTCTTTGTCAACTCCATGATGCCGTTGTGGGTAGTAACCTTAAATCCATAAGAACTCAAAAGCTCTCAGATCACACATGTATCAGAAGGCAAATACATGTACATATCACTTATGTGGATCCTATTGTTGGTTCATATGACTACTTGTAGACCATAGCTTGCTTGAATAAACTTCAGCTGCTAATTATGTCAAGCACATATCATATCCAAGGGAAAAAACTTAGAGCAGATAACAATTATTTCTTACTAAAGAATATTCAGTAGATGTAGCTTATTATTTCTTTTATTACAAGAACTGTCAAGGTTCTTAGTCATGTCAAGAAACGCTTGAAGCTTCAAGACCCTTAACCTACTCCAGTATCAATTGTTATAAACTAATTAGGAGAGTTCAACCTAAAAAACTTACAGTATTTCTCTATCGAACTATATGTAGAAGATGCACGTCAAACAAAAGTTATAATAGTTAAACAAATGATCTAATCTTACCTGCTTCTTAATTGGACTGGCAACAATTGAAGGGTCGGTTTCTTTAGTAAAAATTGTCACTAAAGGAAGCTTGTTGGCAGAAACAAACTTAGCTATTGCAGATTTTCTGGATTAACCATCTGAATGGAAAAATGATAAATATAAGCAGTTCATTTACATTTAGTTATAGTTGCACTTAATTTTGCTTTGCAACTTATGTTGTACGCTAAATTGGAATCAAAATCTGATAACAATAAACATCTTCTTTATATTTTATGCAGGAAAAAGCCAACAAAACTGACCCTTTGGGAAGAATTAGTTGACCACTATGGGAATAAAGTTTTCCAACATCTAAAGGAGCTTAAAGAATTCCCCATAATTCTTGCAAAAAAAGTTGGCAAATCAAAATCTTCTCCAGGTATGCATATTCACAATTTCTACTTTTCAAACATATAATAGTTAAATCAACACTGAACTTTCAAATTCACGTAGGGTTAACGAATAGATTTGGCACAACAATCTATATCAATCCTCCACACCCGCAGGCGGTTGAACTTAAGACATGGTATACATGATGTTCTCCTCTGTCAATTCCTTAGATTCTATGAAAAAATATTTTGTACACAAAAATAAATTTTGAAATCTTAACTTACATATAGGGCCAAGACGATCGAGCCAATGCTTATTGCATACACGACAATGAGTACAGGTCCGACAGGATCTCTTCTGTTTGTTCCGTTTGAGGAACAAATTGTGCTTATTCTAAACATCCAAGAGCAACCTCCTGTAAGAACGATAAAAACTGGCTTGCATTACTCTATTGAATTCTGCAATTAATTGTCATTAAATAAGGGAGTCCGAACTATCTGGAAAGCATAAGTTAATAAGTTTGTTTATTTTCTTAAATTGTTTCATTGAACCTCAAGCTTCTTTTTAAAAAAAATAACGAGTCAATACTTTTATCCTTGCAACTATTTGTTCATCCATTCTGATGATTTATTGACCAGAGATGAGATTCCTTAATAATTAGCCAATTTGTAGATGAATGCTTATGCGTAAAATTGTTGAAGTGTCATAGATCTTATGACATCTCTTATCACAAAATCTACTAGATCTTCGTTTCTCATAGTCTGGTTCCCGATCCTGGTTTTCCTTCCAATCAGTATTGAAAATTATGATTTATATGTCCACCCTGCAAGACAGAAAAAATGTTAACATTCATCTTATAACTTGCAGGCTCTTGACTTTCATTGTGCTAAGAAATTGCTACGAATTAGACAACTTGTCCCATATAAGTGATTCATCTGTCTTTTAGATTGGACCTATGAGAATGTGATTTCAGCTTGAATAGTTCCTTCAAACCAAATGAACCACAACTTCAATCCTTGTTATCTTTAATTCATTTGAAGTTGCTTTGCCTATTATATCAAACTGGTTTGTGCTGTTCAAGGGTCACAAAGAGGCCTTTACTTGTTGTGTTTGTGACTGCAATCTTGGTGATATCCTGGTTATCCTTGATGGAGTAGAGTTCTATTTCATTCCTTGTTTCTGTTAATATACATCAAGTATTACTTGATTCATCTGGAAAAAATTCAAATTGTTAACTTCATTTTTCTCACGCTTATATATCAATCAATTCTTGATTCATTAAAAACTTAGGAGCTAAATCAAGCACGTTAGCTTTTGTATGTACATATGGTTTTTTGGGGCCCTCTTTTTGATATGAATGTTAGATTCCTTTTATTGCCCTTAATCTTTTTGAAAAACTATTTGTTAGTGCCCCTGATTGGTTTGCTTTCACAGTTTCTTTGGTGCTCCCCCTTTTTCTTTTATAACCAACTTCTACACCTCAATCCCAAGCTAGTTGGTATTGGCTCTATGAATCCTCACTTTCTATTTCGTTACATTTCAACCTTTTGTATCCCAATATTCAATAATTTAGGTTCTAACTTTAGATTAGACCTAATGTAATGTTTAAAATGTATCAAAGAAGCTGGAAAAAGAGTTACAAAAGTACCAAGGAAACCATTAACTAAATTAGCAACATACGTTGCTGCAAACAATGGAAGTCTTGAGCATCAATATTGACCTACTTTATGTTAGCCATGGGGTTAAGGGGTGTCTCAGAGAAGAGAACAAGGTATTCCCTTAGAACCTTGAGGTTTATTGATGGGTTCATAGATTTGAATATCTATAACTTTGAACTGGGAGCTAAGAAAGCTTCGCACATCTGAAATTAGCAGTGGTCTTAACTGAAACTGGAGTGTCAGAGGAGTATTTTCACCTTTATTCTTTTATGTTGTCTATATGGATCTTTTTATTTCATCATGATTTATTATGCTCTAAGTCTGCAAGGATTCGAACAGATTGTAGGTCTTTTGAGATATCATTCTTCCATTTGATTATAGGTGTGTCTTGTCTTTAGCAGGAAAATGCATTTGTCTGCTAAAATTAGTGAGAAGAACTCAATAAGATCATTAATCACACATTTCTGCTCTAGCATGATCCTCAGTTGTGGTGGTGTCAATTTGTTCTTACATATGAGTTTTAGGCCATAATATTTGATAATTCACGGTCATGGAACTTTATTCTATTATCGTAACTATGGGAAATGGTATTAAGGCCCACAATTGGTCATTTTATTTCGATTTTCATCTCTCATTAATGGCATTATTGTTACCCACCTTTGTGACTTACATAGTGCATTCTTCAACTTTTTAAGGGTCAAATATTCTATATGGAAGCTGAATTGTCACTAGACAATGAGGATCAACGATTCTGCATTTTAGCCTGCTCTAGCTGTAAAAAACTATTCCCAAGGCATTTTTCAAAAACAGCTTTTTACTGCACAACTTGCCATAAAACAACACATCTTACGCCTAGGTATTAGCACAGTATTCTATCAAACTACTATTTATAATGTAAAACTATCCATTTATTTATCTCTCTGATAAGCTGTTTTGCATTATACCAGATGCCAATTTGAAGTCACTATCACCGACAGCACTGGGTCTGCAACAACAATTATGTCGGACAAAACTAGAGAAGAACTGCTGTCTCTCACTCCAAAGGAAATCTACGACATATCTCACTCCAAAGGAAATCTATGACATACGCTGTGCCAAGGTACTTATTATTCCTCACTTTAAAAAAAATATATAATGCAATTCCTTTTTTCCCTTAGACTGTTAGAATACATTGCATAAACTATTTGTTATTTGATTTAAAGTAAAGAAAAGGAATTTCATAACGGTCTTTTGCAGTATAGTACAAACTCAAGAGAACAATGTAGTGCCAATTTCAGTTGAGAGGGGATGATTTGAAGCTAAAGCTTAATAAGTAGATTATTTGTACTTTTATTTGGCTTATATGACAACCTGATTTTCTACGCTCTTTTGCGTTGACCTTGGTGGATCCCGTGAAGTAAAATCATATTAGCAGGATTGTCCACCTTAATTGCTTAGTTACTTGTTGTTTTTTATCTTAGAAAAGTTATATTTAATTTTTTTTGAAAATAGATCTATTGATACTGAAAAATTTGAAAATTTAGAAATGGACTTCACATGATATACTTGGTGCATAATCGACAAGAAACAGAGTGTGGTCTATTGCTAGAGAGTTGGATGGTATGCGTGGTGGTTAACAAGTATGTTTCTATTACAAGTACGTTTCTGTGGTTGCTCTTTAATTTTTTGAGGTGGCTATAGGAAATCAGTCCCTCTATCCCGAGAAGATGATTCTAGCATAGAGTAGTAGTGCGCACCTTACTAATTGATATAGTGCTTAATTTCATGGATTCCTAGCATGTGCATTGGTGAAAGAGAATAATAAAAAGCAAACTTAATTTACTGTCTTAAACCCATATAACTGATTGTTGTCTACTTACTGAAACATATATTCTGCATTAGCTTGTGTGATTTTCATGCTTTATTTGTTTGTTGCACTGCCTCTTATTTGTGAAGCATAACTACCAATTTTACTGTTCTAGAAGCAACGGTTGCCCCTCACAAATGTGCGAAACAAACTGATGGACAAGATATTCAATATCCAAATGAAGAGATCGTTTGCCAGAAATCAAGATACCATTCCAGGAAAGTTGTTTATTTTGTCAGTCAGGGACAAAGAGAATAAATGATCCACCGTTGTCAACTACTGGTATAGAAAGCAGTAAACGCAAGCTTCATCAAGTTGCCACATCCAGCAAAGACAATACTTCCTATCAGAAACACAGCGTGGGATTGAAGTCCCTGAAAAGGGACTAAAAGGTATTGAAATAGTCGTTGCGATTATCGCCTTTAATCTGTATTTGGAGGGCATAGATGCCTTCCGATGTCCAATAATATACAAGGAATTTTTTAATGAGCTAACAAACATGGCTTTTATTATTGGAAAACAGCTCTAAACACACTAACAATCCCTTCCAACTGCTTTAAAATGTAGTGATTTTCACTCACTTCACTTTTGTAATAACATGGTCCCCTTGCTAATAGCTATTATGCCAAATTAAACTATCCTTTTTGTTTTGATTTTGTTTAGACCACTATTTGTAGTTTTGCTATTGTATATTAGATACATTTTTTGGCTGTTTTGGAAATGCAGTTGAAGCACTTTTTGCTATTATTTTTGGATATGTTTGAAGCCACTTTTGCTGTTACTGTGCCGTCAAAGCCATTTTTGCTGCTCTTTGGTGGAGGTTGTTGAAAACATTTTGATTGTTGTGGTATAAGGTTAGCTCACATGTTTACTCTTCATTGTTGAGATATTTTTCAGTATTAGAGTTATTGTTGTCTGTTACTGACATTTGATCCCAATTCATAATTTTACTTGTGTTTCGTTTAAAGACTGCTCAGAAGAAACCCAATCACAGCCAGAAAAATGTGTTTGCTATTGGCTAATCTATGAATAATGATGTAAATAGTACTCCTATGCATGTAAATGTTGAACTATGTAACTGCCCACTTCACCATCCAATAGTATGATATTCCCATGAATGTATTTAAAGAATACTTTGGCAACTATATTACATCCAGGATCATGTTATTGTGTACTAAAATGTGTTTATACATGCATCAATTAATATATCACGATCTTTGTATCTAAATGCACGGCGTCGTAGCGTTTTTTCCTTTGTAAGATGTCGTGTAAGGTGCCAATACTCCCTGTATCCAACGTCACTTAAGTAGCAGCAGATAGAAAACCAAGTCATCATGCAGCAAACATTGGGAGCACGGGCCATTACTTATCTAGTACTAAGATAAAAGGAACAATAGCTGAATCATTTTAGTACTCTCTCCGGATAAAAAAGAGTGTTTATGTAGCCATTTGCACACCCCTTAAGAAAATACTAATTTCTAAACAAAAATAGGTTATTTGACTAAATTGTCTCTAATTAAATAGATATTAGGATTTGATCACATAACATTTAATGGGGCAAATCTGAAAAAATAAGGTTAATTATTTCTTGATTTGATAAGTAGATACTCTTTTTGACAAAAAAAAAAAAAAAAAAAGAAAGGCTAAGGACACTCTTTTTGATCCGGAAGGAGTACTATATATAAGCCACGATCTTTGATATTTTGTCATCCTCACGGAGAGTCCAAAGACTTTTGTAACCCAAAAAAAAATTTGGAACCAAACTAACCTATTAAAAAAAAAAAGGAACCAAACTAGGCTCTGTGCGTGAAAGGGCCAAAGTGTACATTTACATTTTGTTCTGTGCGTGAAACCCTTCCCTAAAACCCCCGGCCTAACCTTTATTCTTTCTCTTCTCAAACTCAAAAATTAAGATTTTTTACGTACTTTGACCGAAGATTAGTCACGTTTTAGAACACCGGAATGTAAATATTTTATATAGAACTTAATATTTTTTTTAGTGTACAATAATATCGGCTCATTACATCAAGTATACATATACATTTGGATTGTCGTTTTAGGGGTTGTAAAGTGCTCCGAAGTACGTTTGAAAACTTATTATATTTAGGTTTAAGTGCCATATTTTATAGGGTGCGGATTCTTTTATGTCTTTTTTAATTTGTTATTGTATTGTGTAATCCGCACTTTTTGAATATGCAAAAATAAATATAATATTTAAAAATAATTCATCCAATACGAGAGGTTGATAATAATTGAAAAATATTTCATTCCATTAGCAACGAAATACATCATTAAATTACAATAGATTTAAAAAAAAAAAATCAAGTTCTAGACACTCTTCTACTTCCAGATGTGTCTTTACCACGGAGTTTTACCACATGAACACTTATCATGCCCAAATTGCTTACATGTCGAGCACTTGCGAGAGTAAGTCTTTTCGCTAACATCCATTTGATTGTGATAATGGGTTAGCTTATTTTTTTTCCAATTTACGGATATGGTTCTTGTTCGCAATCATAGAAAACGGCGCGGCTGGCCAATAAGCTTACTCACCAAGGGGACGGAATTGGTCGGAATATGCTTTAAGGTATTTTATGACCTTATATTCCTCCGCCACATAATCATTTACATTTCTGGCCATTCTCTTAAAGCACTTGACTGCATGAGAACATGGCATGTGGTACGTTTGCCACTTACCATAAGTGCATAATTGTGTACGCTCAGTAACGATATGTTTGTTTTCTCCTTTGCCATCGCAATAACCCGTTCTAACTTCATACACTCGTTGAACGACGTCATACTCGGTCATTTGGTGACCCTCTGCCTTTCTTCTATAGTGCTCCATTTTTTTGTAGGGCTTTGGCATTCATGTTCCCTCGTCGGCTAATATAGCTATGGCCTACTTTGTCCTATCCACAAATCGCTCCACGACCTGCCTGAAAGTTAGTCTTACCATTGCGGTGACGGAGTAGTCTCGACGATTTGAGGAGTCCATTGAAGACTCATCGAGTCGTTCGTTGTGAGCATGCCCACCTCCTTCCTCCATCAGCATAAAGAGTCCATTTTTCAACTTCTAATTTCATCAACCAAACATATGCCTCTTCACTCACTTCTCTTAGCAGTTCCATTTTTGCAGCCCATTTTCTTTGTTGATGCTACATCGCAGCCCCCAACATCAATTTGTTTACAGTGCCATTTCCAAACTTTGTTTGCAAATTAGTCTTTAAGTGCCTTAAGCAATATCGATGGAAAATGGTAAGTATGTGGAGCGCCATCCTTTCCGCAAATACGCATATTGTGCAATATGCCTTTATGACGATCCGATAGGACACTATGACCCTTAATAACATGATTTGTAGATGAGTCAAGAACATCCCCCATGTCTCGCTGCTCTCGTTGGCGGCAATTGCGAAAGCAAAAGGGAATATTGACCCATTGGCATCCATACCTACTGAAATTAGGAGTTTAATGTCATATCGGCCATACACATGGGTCCCATCTATCGATATCACATTTTTGCAGTGAGCAAAATCGTCAATACTTGGTTTGAATGCCCAAAAGACGAAGTCGAAAATTCTGCCCTCTAAAAGCCGCCCTTTGTACAACGGTGCCGGGATGCATGTTGTAGAGCCGCCATATACCCCAAATGGCCTTTGAAAGAGGATTCCCAAGTTCCAAAGATAGTTTCAAAGCATGTCGACACCAGAAATCCTTTCTCTTGCTTATGATTTTACCATATTTTGAGTGGACAATGCCGATAGAAGTTTTGAGAGGCATGCGTATAGTTTAAACAAACAACATTTAACAATGATATTTTAATTGCTATAAGATATATAATGTAAACGGTCGGATAAATTACCTTGGAGTTTCCTCGTGTGTTTAAGTAACACATGAGCAATCATGTTTATATCTAGATTACAATGATGTCGTCGATTTTGTCCCATACAAGTGTGCTTCGGGTGGAATTTTGTAATTTTCCACGAGACCATCCAAACTTAGCAATTCCACAAAGCAACCACCGAGCGTATGATATGTCACCTACAAATGTCGACCTCCATAGCGATGTTTGGTCATCAACCTTAAACTCCCTCATACCCTTTACACAATACATTCTGACAGCCCGTTGTAACATCTTTTTTGATGTGAACTGCATTTCCTTTGCAATGACGCAAAGCTGAAATTGACATGCATGATGTGTTGTCAAATCATGTCCTATTGCGCACAAGAACATTGCGCAATATGAATTTAATTCAAATGAATGGTCAAAAATTCAACATTGTGTTGTCCAATCAGTCCTTTAGGTGTCATAAAAAGAAGATGAAATTGGCATAAAGCTGAAATTGGCATGCATGATGTGTTGTCAAATCATGTCCTATTATGCACAAGAATATTGCATAATATGAATTTAATTCAAATAAACGATCAAAAAATACAGTACTATATATAACATGATTGACAAACAACTAGTATTCACTTTAAAACGAGTTATCATGACATTCAACCAATTTGGAAATCTTGATTCTATTACATGTTTTACCCCAGCAAAAATATTTGAAGCAATGGGTAGGACATGGGAACTAGATGATGATGATTTTCATTACTCAAATAACCCTAACAAAAGATTCAATCAAGAATACAATAAAACAATGAGAGAGGAGTGGAATTGGCGTGTTAGGGAGGCAGGAGGTCTTAATCGAGCAAAAGTTAGCTTCAATAGGGCTTAAGCGCCCAAAAAAAGGTGCTATGTCAATGCCTCGCGGAACTCCACAGGAGTTTAATTTTGCTCTTAATCGTTTTCGCGAAGATAACAATCGGATGCAAATACGTTACCATAGGGTAGAATATGGTATACATGGTAGCACAACATTTAGATCTAACTGGGATTCGGACTGTGAAATGTCCGATGAAGATTAATATTTTTCTTATAATAAGGTAAGTAGGTAGGGACATAAAGACCCTCCCCTCCCCAGGGTACTTGGGGGTTTGCAACTATATAAGTACTCTTTCTTTTGTTATTAGACTACGCCATATTCAATGTCGAGTAGTATAAACTACAGTCTTTACTCGCTTCCAAAAGAACCAAATAGCGAAGATGATGAGAGTTCAAATCATAGCGAGTTTTCGAGTGATACCAGTGATTTCAAACTAGACGAGTTAAATCTGCACCTTCTTGTAGAGCGTAATGATGATTTCTGTAGTGTGAAATATTCAGATCCGCGAGAATATTATTGCGGTTTACGCCGAGAATGGTCATATCGGATTGCCGAATCAGAACGTCTTGTTCTTGACTTGGAAAATCTCAACGCTCCAATCCCAACAAGGTGCTCACTAACTATGCCTCGAGTAGGTCCGGCACGACTTGCGAGATGGCATACAAAGGATTAGAAAAGAAAACAACGGTATCTTTGTAGGAAGACGTTGTAGATTTTACATGCTAAAGTTGGGTTTGAAGACAAGCATCATCAACCGATAGAGAACTAACATCTCACGAAAAGACATGTGTTAAGAGACCGCCAATATCGTTACGAGGATGATATTGAGGACTTCCATTACGATGACGATTAGGGTCTATTTAGGCTCACTGTCTTAGATTATGGGTCATTTAAGTTTCGGACTAAGGCTGTTAATTTGTATTTTTATTTTGTGATGAAGTCATCAATTTGAATTAGTGAAGTCATCAATTTGAATTAGTTTGGCATGTTTTTAATTTGCTGTTATTGTTAAAGTCTATTATTAATTGACAATTTAACAAAAAAACACAACTAAATTAGTACATAAAGGGTGCGGATTACATTATAGGGGAAAAGGTACAACTAGTAAAAAACATAATCCATAGAAATATTAAACTTAATAAACAAAATACATATAAATAATGAACAACAACAAGATAACACAAATAATCTTTCACAATTTAAGTTTTTCTTTCAAAGCTATTTTCTCATGTTGAGCCTCTCTAAGTTTAGCCTTCAGCAAATTTCATTTTTTTTTCGGAATCGGTGAGCAACACCTCCAAACCTTCAATTTTTTCTTCAGCTTCCACAAGCTTAAATTGCGAGTCCAACTTAGCGGTATCTCTAGAGATACGTGAAGTCGCGGTATCTCTATCCAAAACTGGTTTTTTAAACTTCGCCGCCACCGTTTTATCCACGTGAATGCTATCTTCCCACCAAAGTATTTGCAACCGCCCATATCCTATAAACATTACAAGAAAATCAGTTTTTTAAAGTAAAATATATGGATAACGTGAAAAAAAAAACACTAAAAAATGTAAAAACACTTACTTCGGGTACTTTATAACGCCAAAAATGGCGACCCGG
The DNA here is from genome assembly GCF_029784015.1 of Lycium ferocissimum. Classification (NCBI taxonomy): domain Eukaryota; kingdom Viridiplantae; phylum Streptophyta; class Magnoliopsida; order Solanales; family Solanaceae; genus Lycium; species Lycium ferocissimum. The sequence continues at coordinate 29,215 of NW_026715140.1, read as the reverse complement.
ATTATCTTGGGTTTTTGATGATTTTAGTTTACAGTAATAACTGCATTCGCAAATATCGGGTTGTATAGCAAACATTGAAGTTTCAAACTTTGCGACATGTTTTTGGAAGTGCAAAAGTGTGTTGAAAGGGTGAAGATGGAGAAAAAGTTTGAGAAGAGAAAGAATAAAGGTTGGGTCGGGGGTTTTCAGGGCACAGTGAAAGGGACAAAATATAAATGTACACTTTGGCCCTTTCACGCACAGAATCTGCGCGTGAAGTCTAGTTTGGTTCCTTTTTTTTAATAGGTTAGTTTGGTTCCAATTTTTTTTTTTTTTTTTGGGTTACAAAAGTGCCGAACTCCCTCACGGACGGCAATTTGGACCTTGCAAGAATTTTAAGGACCATCTTTGAAACCCCACGTGTTCTTAGATATCAATCATATTGATTTTTTCATTCTAACATATTGAGAAAGCCAAACAGTACAAATTGAAAGAAATGCACATCGACTGTTGGTCTGTCTCCACGGAACTACGATTTTGAGGACTTTTTACAGCCACTTGTCTTAGTAATATTTTACTGTCTCAATTTACGTGGAATAGTTGGAATTTCGAAAGTCAATCAACGTTTTTTTGTGATAGGAATTTTCTTCCGTGCCTTTTAAGTATTTTGAGGCATTAATTATTATGATTTATAGTACTTCATCTGTTTCAATTTATTTGTATTATTTTCCTTCTTAGTCCATTCAAAAAAGAATAACTCTTTACTTTTTCTGGGCAACTCCTTAATTCCAACTTTCTACAATGACGTATTTAAGAACACAAGATTAAAGCGCATTTTAGTATATAGATTAAAGCGCATTTTGGTATATTCTACATATCTTTAGTTTGAGACCACAAGATTCAAAGTCTTCTTTAATTTTTTAAATTTTGTATCAAGTCAAAACCAGAAAACAAATCAAAATGGAAGGAGTACTTTTTATGCAGTTTCTACATAGATAAATTTTATTTCGAAAAACTTGTTTCTATGTTTGAAATTACGGTCAAAGTTTAGAAGTTTGAATCTCAAAATTTTGATTGTGCCACATAATTTGGGACAGAGAAAATACAAAATGTCATTCAATAAACAGAACATTGATCTAATTGAAAAAAACATCTTGTCCTTAATTAGGTTGTGTATGAAATTAGTTCTTTTAGTACTAGAAGGTTTGTGATGGTCTACTTTTTAAAAGCTCCAGAACGTCCCTCGTGTGTTTATAATGCTCTGTTTGAGACTTGCAACTCCTTTCTTCGGTAAGTTTATCTCCTATGTTACATAATTCTTTCTTGTCGATTGTTTGGTGTTGTGGATTTTTTCAAATAGAGAGAAAAGAGGAAAAAGATCGGAAATCTATCACTCTCTTGTTCCACGTCTCTTTGAGTGTGTATTCATATCATCATATGCACTTTTAGTGAAAATTTCGATATTTTTTCAAGCAATAGGCTTAGACAAAAAAACATATTTTATGAGAATGGATAACAAAGTTGAAAACACCAAAATGACGTGGTGAAGGGGGAAAAAGTCCACACCAAGCATCTAATTCCATGCTTGTATAATCGTTTTTGATATGTTGTAGATACCTGAAATTTTTACCCAGCTCGAACTCTATACATGTGTTAACCTATTGTCTGCTTATATAATAAGGCCAACTGTTGTCGAATAAACCGATCTGGTGTAGATTCATAATCAAGATTAAATGTTTTCTCTTGAAATATATGTTCCTAAAGTGGTAAAAGATGGCAAATAGGTAATCCATTTGACTGTTGCAATGGAGTTTATACCAATAAGTTCTTGCTCTCTCTTTATCAAGTTACATACGTACTATATGTTCACTTTAATCTTAACGTCAAATATAGAACCGGTTATTTTAAAGACCATAATCAGGAAATTAACAGTTGTAAAAATATTAGTAAAATTAAATCATGTGAGTTGAAACAACTGGAATTAAGTTGCTTCTTTGTTGTGCTGATATGAGTTTTAAGCAGTCACTAAGGGGGTTCAAAAATATAAGTAGTAAACAAACGAAGGAATCAAGGGGTTTATCATCTACTATATATACATAAATAATAATTTTAACCTTGCATTTACAGTGTAATATTTCGATGAAAGGGCACCTCCGCCCCTGATTTTAAGTAGGTCTTTTAAAGACTTAAATATGACACATGCTACATCAATTCGGGATTCGCAAAAAAGGAATACAAGGTTGAAAAATGTACCGGAGGATTTTGAATTTGACTCGCGAGAAAAAAACAAGTTCCTACAAAAAATATATCCTGTTGTAATTCAAGTTGATTCAATTTTTTTTATATAATAAGAAATAAGAGATTTGGTGAAATTTAAGGACGTGATGCAAATGTTTTTAATGAGAATTTTTTTTTTTTAATTTTTTTTAACCTTGAGTTGGGTCCGGGCGGACTTACGACAACTAGTTGATACACCTGAGCAGGCTAGTTGAATGGTTGAGGAAGATTATTGGTGCAAATGATATATGGATGCATGCGTAGCCGCCTACTGGAAAGTAAGAGAATCATAAGATAAATCTATCTATAGCTTCTTGATTCTTTTGTCAAGATTGTTTACCCCAAAATTAAGTAATCAATTCAATTTGTAAATAAGGTATAGGATATGTGAGCAAACTTTAATCTTTGTTGGTTTTTGAGGGAATATATATATATATGGATCAGTGTACAATGGTTTGTAGATATGAATATATGCGTTAATAACTTGGATACATGCGTTGCATATGTTTCTATGGATGATTAAGTATAGTGATATTAGAAGAATGAAGCTAAACAATAATACTCCACAGATCCGGACTAAAGAGAGAAATAATATTTTGATTTGCTATTACAATGCTCTAGATTCCAAAAAGCTAACCCTTAAAAGTAGGGAAATGCCTCCTATTTATAGTTTTGCCTTATGGGCCTTGCATACAACATAAAGCCCCTTTAGAATAAAAAAAACCCTAAAAGGATAAGGTTGGGCCGTACGGTCTGACACCCGTACGATTGGCAGTACAATGTGGCATAACGGTCTTGACGCGTGGTAATTTTGTAACTGATCACCCGGACTAACGGCTACGATCAACTCGGCCATGGAGAAACCGGATCAAACGATTTCCTTTGCTTTCTTCTGATCAACCACTTCTAGTGTAATGCCTCTATCCGAAAGAAAGTCTTCGTACTCGTGCTTGTTTCTTTCTTCCCTCGATTACGCGATCTCACGGTCTAGCATAAATCCGATTTTTGTATCTGATAGTCCTCGCACTTTCCGGACCGTAGTTTTACCGAGTAACGGGAAGGGGATGAGTCACGAAACGGGTGGTTCCATAAGCTCGTTCTTATCTTTTCATTTTATGGGAACAGGGCGCGTCACGTCCTGCTTCCGCCATCGCCACGTGTCTCATCCCGAACGGCCAACTTTGGCAACCGCCGTAACGCACGTCGTTTCAAATCACGTCTCATTAATTGTGGGACACGTGGCATCCCCCGGTTGGCTGGGATCTGTAACCGTCTCGGTCCCCATGCCTATATAAGGCCTTTAACCCCCTCTTTTTACCATTTTTCACTTCCCCTTCTCCACTTCTCACTTACTGATCGTTCATCTCTCCAATTTTCTTCTTTATTTGATCATCCTTCCTATTTGTTTCGATCATAAAAAGACCAACTTTGTCAATTTCCCTACTGCCGTTCTTCTGATTGAAAGTGCTACTTTGCTTCTTCTTTCGTTTTGCCATTTTGAAATTCTCTCAACTGCTTCTTCACTCTACCTTTTTGAAACTTGTTCCTTTTCCCTCATCGAGTTCACCGAACCTCTTTTTTCATTATCTAATTCAAATGTCTTCCAACACCGAAACCACCTCCAGATGTTCCCTCGGTTTCTTCTCAAGGAACCGAGCCAACTTCACAACCCAAAGGAAAAACCGTCATTGAGCCCACTGCTTTGGACATTGTACCGTCCAAACCCAACTATAACAAGGAGTTTGAAGTTGAGAAGCCTTCTCCGGTTGCTGATAGAGGGTTTGATGTAAGGCGGTACCCGTCGTCCATTACCGAGGACAAACTTGATCAAGTCCGGGCTGATTGCGGATGGGATAACCGTCCGGTTCAAGTGTTTGCCCCTGGACCTGATGAATCGATCACCGATTATCGGGAGGGCTTCCTGTACGTTTACACCTATCTTTTTACACTCAAGCTCGACCCCCCAATCGACCCGGTTATTTTGGATATGTGCCAGACGTATAATGTAACCTTGGCTGATTGGTCCGATAGTCGGAGGGACATGCTTGCCTCCGGCTGTTGGCCAACAACTTGAAGACAGAGTTTGCGATGGCTCACTTCATCCGATTATATTCCCCAAGGTTGTTCCGAGGGGGTGTAATAAAGCTCGCCAAGCTAAGCTGGAACCCAATCTTTTCGAAGATGGATGAAGATAGAGACCGAAGTTGGCTAGAGCGCTATGTCCGGGTGAGGACCGCGGACATTATTCCGGCCAACTATATGCCCTTTCCGTAGAGGTGGAATGATAATCGTAAGTGTCTTAGTTCTTTTAATAGTTACCTTTGAATGCTTTGTCAAACGCTTGTCCTTTCATATTATCACGATTTGTCCCCTTCTTTATACCCGGTAGTACGGATACCTTAAATTCTACGTCCGGAACATGAACGAATGGGTTGGTGCTCTCCTTAGCCAACACACCCATGAAGCACGAACATGGGGACTCCTGTTGACACCCAATTTTGTCCCGCCTCCCCTAAAGTATCTATTTACGCTTCTAATATTTTGGCAATTTAAGAGATAATTATTTATATTAGCTTTCATTTGCAGTTACTAGATATCGTTATTTTATTACCATTACCACTACCACTATTTCAATTATTATTGCTATTATTTATTAGTGGCATAGTTAACTACTCACTATTTTATAGCATAAAAGAATTATTTTTCATTTAGAAACTCAAAGAAGCATTTAGATAGGGACTGGGCCGTCCAACTTCAGCAATTTGCAGCCCAAAATAATCAGCCCAATGATCCTAACCCGACCCACTAACCCATTAAATCCCCAAACCCTTCACCCCTCTTCAAAAAACGCAGCCACAACCAAACAAACCCTCAGCCGCACCCCCTCCTTCTTCTTCCTCTATTTTTGGCCAAACCCTAGCCTTCTTTAGCCACGGACAGAGAAAGTCTCATCATTTCGAGCAAGTCTGAAACATCTCGTGCTAAGGGTACTTTTTGACTGCAAATCGGATTAGGGTTGGTGGGTTTAACCGAGATTTCTTTTATAGTTTTTGTTGTTGTACAAAGCTTTGATTGCTTTTGTCTTCTTCCTCCTCTGTTCTGATTTGTTACTGGCATCTTTAACGTTCGGATTTGAACAAGAGCGTTTGAAAATAAAAAAGATCCCGCCCAATTCTCAGCCTTTCAAACCCTAATCTTTCCCTATAAATAATCGTCTTGGGGTTCGTTTGGAGCAGGCTTGACAGATCGGAGAAACCCCCTAAAAAAAAAACGCAAGTCTTAACCGCCTAGAATGTCCTAAACTATAAATCCTCTCAGCAACCGCAACATTATTTTAAGATCGAGTCAAAAAATATACTAAATCAATTTTGTTTTCGTCGGCCTTGATACTGTTCCGAATCCGAGCATCGCAAGCTTGGATTTGATAGTGTTCGAGTAGATATCGAAACCTTCGCCCCATTTCGCTGCACCCGAAGAAGGTGCGTTAATTCCCTTATGTTATTTTCATCTTTTTGCACTTTTTAGCTTCTTAGTCGTTATGCGTTAACATTAGTCTGTTGGCTTCATGACTTAGTCACATTATTAGGTTAATCCAGTTTGTGGTTTGCGAAGCATGTTATATGCTGGTCGGATTGGATAAAATGCCTATGTCTTAATTTTCCTTAGTAGTTAACAGTGTCTGTATGCTTATATCTTGACGTAGTTTAGTTTCATTTCAGCCTTTTTTCAGTTCCCCTGTGGCTGATTGTCCTGTTATTGATCCTCACTCACGTTTAATTGATATATGTGATCAAATGAGCTAGGCTATGGTTTCATTATGTTTTAATGTTTGGTGCGTAGTTTTCAGCTCCTGTTTCTGTTTGTTCAAAATTAGTATCAACAATACGACAACAACAGCGACAACAATATACCCAGTTGAATGTTTGAATTAGTATGTGGTCAGTAAACACCCCTTTTATTTAGTTATCCATGAACTGAGCATTTTCTATTCTGTGTTATGTGTTTTTTATACGCTTTACATGCTTGTTAATTAGGTGGTGTGATAATGCTGATGGATGTTATTCCAGTCTTGTTTAGATTAGTTTGGTTTAGTTTTGTTTAGTTTAAATTTAGTATGTTTTACTCTTTAGTGGATAATGCGGCCTCCATTGTGTCGTTTGAATAATATTAGCATGTTATTAGCATTTTGAAGGTTGTGTGTGGTCATTACCTTCTCCGTTTCAGGTTGGGTTTATATTCTTAACGTGTTCCTAGTTATTTATACATGTAGTGTGATCTCTTCAGCTTTTTATCTCCATTCAAAGTATTGGTTCCTTAAATTAGGGGCTGGAAGTTTTGCCTAAACTAGAAAGCTTTCCTTCTAAATTTTTGCCAAATGCATATTCACATGCTCCATGGTTCTGTTATTTTCCATATATGACAAGTTGGTTTGTAAGCTATTCAATATTCAAAATGATTAACTCAAATAGTCGTTGACTCTGGCTTTGCATAGCTGAGATGATTTCAATTTAAAAACTCATCTTTATCACTCTTTATATCATGGTTTGTTCACAAATGAAAAAGGACTCAAATGCTGTTTGCTTTATTTTATTTCTTTGCTGGGCTGCAAAGGCCCCATAATGTATATGTGCACACCATCTGCCATTTTGTTTATAAATTACATGTATGCATATATATATATATATATATATATATATATATATATATATATATATATATATATATATATATATATATATCACATGTCAAGGTTCTGCTCTTGTTTATTACTTACGTGATGGCTTATTTTGTTTTGACTGCTTGTTTTCTCCTTTTTTTTCGTAACGTGTCTTTTGTATATCTTCACCATACTAATTCCTTTTTTTTTTTACTTATGCATGACCATCGCGCATGGGTCCACGAGACTCACTCTCTCCCGCGTTCAGTGTTGGGTCGAGGCCCAACGAAACGTCATTCATATGTTCCAGCCCTCAGCCCACAGCAAACAAAATTCCGGGCCGAGGCCCAATAGCAGAAACAGTCCACAGCCGCCATTAAAGTTGTTATTGGGCTGGGCCCACTCCCACTAGCAGCATAATCAGCAGTCCGCAAGTGGCTGAGCCTATTTCGATATCATTTGCTCCTTTATTTCATTTTATGCATTTGATTTGTATTTGTGCAACTAACCTTTTATTTGTTTGTTTCCTTAGCTAAATGAACCCTAGTAGATTAGTATGGAATTTAGTTTTAGTTAAAGGGTAGCAAATTTAAGAGAGAAACTCACAATTAATTCCACGGCTAAAAAAAGCTCTCTTTTCTTGATCTCAAAAACACAAGTTTCTTTGGACTTTCATATTCTTCTTTTTATATTAGAGTTATTTATAGTAACTTAATATTTACTTTCAAAATAATTGATTTTTAAATAGCATATTTTGAATTAAAGGAATTATGTTTTATTACTATCTTAGAAATTTCGAAACATCACTAATATGCAAACACAAAATCAAATATATTTTATAAATAACTCTCCAAGTTTTTGAGTCAATTATGCATATTTTTAAAGTATAGTTAAAAAAAAATAAAGAAAACTCTCATTAGCTATTTTTGTATTTTGCTTATACTCCTAAAAAATGCACAAAACCAATTAACACCTCGCCACTTAAATTATATCAAATATTTATTAAACGCTGCATAAACCTCACTATCTTCTACTTATATATTTTATGCAAATCTTATTTTACACAGCATTTTTAGCTAAAACCTTAGTAATATTTATAAGTTTTATTTTACATGGCATTTGAAATTCCCTTTATGCAAGATCAATATATTTGGTATAAGTTTTATTCTAAATAGCATTTTAAAGCCCTAGCAATATTTATGAAATATTATTTAAATGGCATCATCATATTCTTCCATTAAAATCTTAATAACTTTTATAAGTCCTATTAGCCTTTAAAATTCTTTTCATAAATTACTATTTTCTTCAAGTTTTATTTTAGCTAATATTATTTTCCTTTAAACCTTAGTGATATTTATAAGTCATTTTCTTGAAATTTAATCATTACTTTTAACCTAAATTAATTAACCTAAGTTTGGCCGGTAAACCGTAGTTAACGGATCTTAGAGGATGCCTAACACCTTCCCTTTAGGATAATTAGAACCCTTACCTAGAATCACTGATTAAGCAGACTATTAACGGAGGTTTAGTTAGCTTTACCTTAGTTAATTAGGTGCCCTAATTCACCTTAAAATCAATTAGGTGGCGACTCCTTAAAATAAGCAAAAATAGGAATCTCCAATATGTTGTACCTAGTTTAACCCGGTCTAAATGGGGTATAACAACTCCTGTCGCGTGGCCGATGGGTCGCTCAAAACCACGGTAATACTATGCTTGGGTCAGAATTTATCGCATTTTCTACCTTTTCCTTTCCCCCCTTTTTGTAACCTCTTCGGTATTCAGGTCTACCCAAGGGTCGGTGGACCCAAGACCGAGGAAATGAACCCGGCGCCGACACCCGACTTGATTCGGCGGGTACATCCGATATTATTCTTCTTGCCAACAAAAGGAGGTAAAACCCCTCGGACAAAGGGCAGAAATCGAAAAAGAGGGCAAGAAGCGTCGTTCGGACTCTAAGAGACGAAACAGAGCCCGATTTTCTCGTTCGGAGGATCGGTGCGACCCCTTCCGTTGCTTCTATTCCGGAGGAGGATACCACCATTCCACCACTTCCTTCAGCCGGGGAAGGACCGTCAGCTCCGACATTGCACACAGGTGGGGAAGAAGTTCTTTACCCGACTCCTCTAAGGTCGATTGAATATGTTGATATTTTAGGTGATGCTTCATCCGAGGAGACCCTGCAAAGGACCAGAAGGTCCGGGCATACACCAGCTATTGAAGCCGATCAGAGGGCTGAGCCGGTCCCCGAGACCGAGGCTCCAATGGATGCTGGTCCACTGCCCGGTGACGAAACTACTGCAACCTCCGAGGTCCCTGCCTCTACCGAGGCTGCTGAGGCTGCTCCAACTTCTCCAACTCCAGCTTCTCCGACTCTAGCTCTGAGGTCGGATAACTTTGATAATATGTTCTTGGATACTCCTCCTACTACCGGGAAAGCTGTCGGTTTCGCACATCTCTCTATCCCTCGAGTCACGAGGGCAGCTAGTCGGTCCACCGAGACTGGTGAAAGAGATAGCCTGGTGCGCATCTTTCCGGCCCCAAGTGTGGAACCTAGAAGGACAAGATCGGCGGTGATTACCGCCCCCGAGGATTGCAGCTTTTTGTCTCGTCCGGTGGGAGTAGCAAGCTATCTGAGGCCCCTCGTCTCGGACTCGGATAAGCGAAAGATAACCGGAGTCCCCTGGCAGAGTCTCATTAATGAGGGCATGCACGCGGGCAATCGAGTAAGCTTATCAGCCTATCCTTGCATAATCCAATATGAATTTTAGCTTCTCGTTTATCCAAGTTTAATTTCTCGTTTCTTTTACAGAGTGTGGTGCTCGTCAATGAAGCCTTCATCCGTGCTCAGCAAGAAGTTGATGACCTTAAGGGCCAGCTGGATTCCCAGGGTCGAGAAACGGAGAAGTTCCAGCACCTTTTGCAAGTGAAGGAGGATGAATTGAACCGAGCTGTTGCCCTTTCTGACCTTCAACTCGAGCTCGAAGCAGCGAAGGCCGAAAACCTTCGATTAAAGGACGAATTGGTCGGGATGGTCGAGAAGAATCGGCTCCTAGAAGCGGACAAGGTTGGCCTTAACCAAAATAATGCTCGTTTTTCTTCGAGGTTGGTGAGCTCGAAACCATTATCACTCAACTTCGGGGGGAGCTTGATTCGGTCAAGACTGATGCCGTGAACATGGACGAGAGGCATCGGCTGCTTGAATTCGAGAGTGCTAAGTATAAGGAGAGGATGAGGGTATTCGAGCAAAAAGCCGAGGACAGGGTCCGGATATGCGACTAGCTGAAAATCGAACTCGATGAGACAGTCGAGCCTAATGACCTTCTCAAAGCCGAGCTCGAGTCGGCCACTCAAATCCAAAGAATCCTTGATGAAGAGAGAGATGAATTAGTGGCCAAGCTGGCCCAGGCTGAGGCCGATTTGGCAGAAGCCCTTAGGAGTGTGGAGGCTGCCGAGGCTTATACCACGATTGCGGTGGAGTATGAACAGTGGAAGTCCCAGAGGGCCACCCTTGAGCAAGCCGAGCATGGTTTTGCGGATCTCCCGGCCCTTATACTAGAAGCTAAAAGGACTGAGGAAGAAGCCAAGAGATCCCTCGATACTGACTCCGAAGATTCCGAGCGGACAGTATCCGAGCATTCTGGATCCAGCCTCTCCGGATAGATCAGGGCCTGTACTTAGCCTTTATTTAGTCTTTGCCTTTTTGGCTTGATTTTTATTTTTCAACTTCGTAGGAATTTCAGGTGTAAAAAACCTTACATATATGGAATGTGCATTTTTCGTGTTGACTTTCTTTTATTCTTTTTCTTGAATGCTTGTTATGACTTTTGCCCGAATTGTCGGTCCGTTTTAAGGACAAGCAGAGACTCGGAGTCATTTTTTTGGACTGTGCCTGAATATTGGCTTTTCTCTTCGTCCGGTATGTTTTGTCCGGGAATTTGATCGAGTGGTTTGCCCGCGGGACTTATTTATGCTTTGTGAATTCAGACGTCTCCGAATCACGTTAGGCATTTTTAGGGCCGATATTTTTTTGGCCTTGCCAATTTTTAATACAGCAGTCCCCATTTGGGGTGTTTACAAGATTTTGGCTCGGTTCAATGTGACCTTGTTGCCTTTGTCGAATTTCGACTATAATCCCCGGTATAGGGTATTTAGTTAAAAATGATGCCGAATTTCAGTAGTAATCGCCAGGGTAGGCCGTTTTAACAAAAAGACACATCCGCAATGAATTTTTAATGATCTTAATATTGCAAGTATTTGCATGTACATGATATGAAGACTTCGTCCGTTTCCTTCTGTTTTTGCCATAGCAAGTACTAAGTGGACACGATTCATTCTGATCGTTTAGTCCTTACATCGAAACCTAGTACAGAAGGTCCGGCTTTAGGCGAGGATGGGAAATACAAAAATCTCAAGGATTTTTTTGAGGTAGCATCTATTAGCGTTCACTTGCTTTGTTGAGCTTCTCCATTTTCGACTAACCGGGGTAAACCTCGATGTGGGTATAGTAGTCCCCTAGTGCTTATTCGAACTGCAAGATCGGGTAAGCACTATCAAGTCCCCACCCGTAGGGTGTGGCCCCGAGTTTCCGGGCATTTGTCCTCGTCTTTATCTAGTAACACGTTGAACTTGTTTCCTCATTAAAAACCTTATAGGAAAACCATTTTGGGACAAAACCGTACTAAGGAAAAGAGTGCAACACGTGTTTTCAGACCTAACACCTAACTTTATCCGGTACTCAACTTCCTGCAAAAAAGAAAAGGTTAATAAATAAACACAAGTGTCCATACCTTAGCAATAGTATCTCTTCAAATGAGCCACATTCCAGTTATTGCGCAACCGTTGCCCGTCCATGGATTCCAGCTGATACGATCCTTTGCCCGTTACCTCGGTTATCTTGTACGGCCCTTCCCAGTTCGGACCCAGTTTTCCATCGTTGGGATTCTTGGTGTTCAAGGTAACTTTCCGAAGCACCAAGTCCCCAACTTGAAAATGTCAAAAATTGGCCCTACGGTTGTAGTACCTTTCCATTCTCTGCTTCTGGGCTGCAATACGGACCAACGCGTTTTCGCGAAGTTCATCCGTGAGATCGAGTTTTACGGCCATGGCCTCCTCATTTGACTCCTCGGTGGTGTACCTGAATCGGAGACTCGGTTCACCAACTTCTACGGGAATGAGGGCTTCGGCCCCGTAGACCAACGAGAAGGGTGTTTCTCCCGTGCTTGATTTTGATGTGGTTCTGTAAGCCCACAATACCTCCGGTAGTACTTCCCTCCAGTGATGCTTTGATGTTTCAAGTCTTTTCCTCAGATTTTGAATTATTATTTTATTCGTGGATTCCGCCTGTCCGTTCGCACACGGGTGATACGGAGTTGATACGATTTTCTTGATCTTCAACCCTTCGAGGAAATCATTGACTTTGCCGCCAACGAACTGAGGACCGTTATCACAAGTTATCTCGGTCGGGATGCCGAAACGACAAATAATGTGGTCCCATATGAAGTCAATAACTTCCTTTTCTCTAATCTTTGCGAAGGCCTGCGCTTCAACCCATTTGGAGAAATAGTCAGTCATAAACAAAATAAAACCTGGTGCCTATAGCAATGGACCAACAATGTCCATTCCCCACTTCATGAAGGGCCAAGGTGATATCACCGAGTGCAGCAACTCCCCGGGCTGATGAATCATCGGGGCATGTCTTTGACATCCGTCACATTTCCGGACAAAATTCTTCGAATCTTCCTCCATCCGGTTCCAGTAGTAACCGGCTCTGATAATTTTTTGGACTAAGGCTTCAGCACCGGAGTGATTCTCCAGGACCCAAACACTTGGCCAGGGATCCGAAGAAAGACCGTCGATACAATTGGCTGTCTACCAAGTAGAACCGCGCTGCTTTTGTCCTTAGTGACCGTGATTCTTTTGGGACACTCGGGAGCTTTCCATCTTGCAAGTAGTCAATGTATTTGTTGCGCCAATCCCAAGTTAAACCCATTGTGTTTATTTCAGCATGTCCATTTTCTATCGCCGAATTCATCAAGTGCACCATAGTCCCGGGGTTGATTTCTTCCCCTTCGACTGAAGATCCCAAATTGGCCAATGCATCGGCTTCGCTGTTCTGCTCCCTGGGTACATGCTGCATCGTCCATTCTTTAAACCGGTGTAGTATCACTTGGATTTTTTCCAGATACCTTTGCATCCGTTCGTCCTTAACCTCGAAGACGCCATTCACACGGTTAACGACCAGAGAGAGTCGCATTTTGCTTCAATTATTTCGGCCCCCATACTCCGAGCTAATTCCAAACCTGTAATCATGGCCTCATACTCGGCTTCATTGTTAGTCAATTTAATAGTTCTAATGGATTGTCGAATGGCATCCCCGGCAGGAGTCCTGAGGATGATTCCTAGCCCGAAACCTTTGAGGTTCGAGGCCTCGTCCGTATGTAACGACCAAATACCCGAAGCTTTTCCCGAGGTTATTAGAAGTTCTTTCTCAACCTCGGGGACCATAGCAGGGGTGAAGTCTGCCACAAAATCGGCCAAGATCTGGGACTTGATGGCCGTCCGAGGTTTGTATTCGATATCATATCCGCTAATCTCTACGGCCCGTTTAGTTAGTCTACCTGATAATTTCGGTTTATGCATGGTGTTCTTTAGAGGGTAAGTAGTCACTACACATATCTAATGGCATTAAAAGTAAGGCTTGAGCTTTCTAGAAGCACTTACCAATGTCAATGCCAACTTTTCTAGGTGGAGATAACGGGTCTCCGCATCCCCTAAAATTCTACTCACATAATATACAGGGAATTGCGTACCTGATTCTTCTCGGACCAAAACACCACTTACTGCTACCTCGAATACGGCAAGGTAGAGATAAAGCTGCTCGTCCGCTTTGGTGTGTGCAGTAGAGGCAGGCTGGACAAGTATCTTTTCAATTCCTGTAAGGCCTTTTGGCATTCCGGTGTCCAGGTGAAGTCATTCTTCTTCCTTAATAAGGAGAAGAAACGGTGACTCTTGTCCGAGGATCTCGATATGAACCGACTCAGCGCCGCTATCCTTCCGGTGAGCCTGTGCACTCTTTTGACATTATTTACCACCTCAATGTCCTCGATGGCTTTGATCTTGTCTGGGTTGATTTCAATTCCCCGGTTAGACACCATGAAACCTAAGAACTTGCCCGACTGGACACCGAAGGCGTATTTCTCCGGATTGAGCTTCATATTGTATTTGCGGAGTACATTGAAAGTTTCCTGCAAATGTTTTAAATGGTCCCCTGCTTCCAGGGTGTTATATCCCGTATTTTGTACGTCGGGACGTTCCGAGCTAACCATGAAAAGTTAAGGATAAAATTGTTCCGGGATACGAGATTGAGAATTTTGACCTACGATTTGGTGTTAAGGCATGAGTTGCTTATGATTTTATTGGTATGGAGTATTAAGGGTAAATTGGGAATAAGGAATTTGGGGTTAAAAGAGAAATTTGGGAAGTTAGACGTTTCATGAAAAATTAAGGGCTAGAAGTGAAATTTTGAAAACTTATTAATTCATGAAAATGGCCATATGTGGCCATGTGTGTGTGTGGGCCATGGGCCATGTGTATGAATTATATATGGAGAGAAAGATGATTAATTAAATCATCTTCATCATTTTAGCTCCTAGAAAGTTCAAGAAAGTTGAAGAACTTTGGAGAGCAACAAAGGGGCCATTCGGCCATGTCAAAAAAAAAAAAGAAGATCATGAATAGTGATCAAAAAAATATTTTCTCTAGTTTCTCTACTAATTGGAAGGTCCTAAACAACATGGAGTTGTTGTTGAAACAAACAAAGTGTTTGTTCTTGAAGTTTTTATCCTAACCGAATGGAGGAGATTGAGAGAAAAAAGGTAAGGTTCAATCTTATTTTACATGTGTTATAGATGATATGTGCATGTTGTAATACGTAGAAGTGGATGAAAATCATGAAAGTAGGGAGTTGTTGTTGTGGCCGTGAGTGTGGGTTGTTTGTATAGAAGGAATGAATTGAATTTACTTGGTATGTTAGTTGTTGTTGTTATGGATTATGTGATGTGGAAAGGCATGAAATTCATGAAAGTTTGAATATTGAGGCTTGGCCGTGTGTATGTGACATTATGTAGGAGTGAAGGACTAATTTTATTTAGTATGTTTTGGTTGTTGTTGTTGTGAATTCTATGAGGAAAAATGAAGTTTTAATGATCCAAGTTGAAGTTATAATCGTGTGGGCTGAATTGGAAGTTAATGTGGTTTAATATGGTTTCACGAATTTATGAAAATGAAGTTGTGAACGTATGTATTGGTGACATAGTTTATGAATTCGGAAGAAAGAAACATATTGTGTTGCCCTTGCCAAGTTTGAAAGGTTTCGGGTGAAGTAGTATACGGTTTGGATTGTTTGGAATAATTTGCGGATTGTCTGAAATGTTCCTGAATCGTGATTAAATGATCTCGGATTACTATGTGAATGTATAAGCGTTGATGTTGGTTTGAAAGTATGTAGTTGATTTGAATGAAAATGGAATATTGTCGAATTGTATGGAAAAGAATTATTAATGTTAGAATGCGTTTTGAATTCGTTATTAAGGTTGTTTATATGGTTGTTGGTATTGTTGTTGGATATTTGGCCGAGTTGAATTCTCGGGGTGTTGAACTTACAGGGGAAATGCTGTCCAAATTTCCGTAGAATTACGTACTAGTTTGGAAATGAACTCCCAAATGCCTATAGTAATGTTGGTATTTAATGATGTTATGTAGATCTTGGGGAGTCCGAGACATAAGTTTGATTTGGATTAGCTTTGAGAGCAATCGAGGTATGTAAAGCTTACCTTTCCTTCTTTTGGCATGTCTTAGATATGGCTAAGCTATGATATGTTACGAGCTTCAGGGGTAACTCCATTCCTAAAGTCCGAGCATGTTTACGATGCTTAATTGCTTCTTGATGTTGGCATCCTTATATGGTCAAGCTATGGTTTATATGTCTTTGTATGATTGGTTCTCAAATGTTGCATAAAAAGTTTTGTTTTCAAAAGAGTTTTGTAACTACGAACGTCCGTAACTTTCACAGACAGAACCGGATGGCTTTAATATGCTCGTAAATGATTCTACGACGAATAATGACTATGATTTCCATAGGCGGGCCCGGATTGGATTGACGCTCGTCCGTGGGTCCCGCGACTTTCTTTTGTATAGTGCTAACGACTTTTTGAAAGAACTTAATATGACTATCTTTCCGACCCCCGAGTATGATCACTTATTTACCTGTTGAGTCTGAAATAAGAATTTTTATGTATGTGATTTTGATACGTAACTATGGTTTCTGAAGTTCGGTTTGATATGTTCCCGAGTGATATTCGGAAGAAAATCTGATTTGACTACTGCTTTGGCTTATAAATGATGGTTTGTTTTGATTAACCTATTGAGTCTTTGAAAATGTTTCAAACTGTATTTGGGTTACTCATGATTCTGCTCGTGCATTCTGTTGTTACATTTTTCGCCAAGTCCCGGGCCGGTTATGTTATCGTGTGCACTATGTTGTATTCTGAAGTATGATGTGTATTCCGGAGTACGATGCGTCCGGTTCGCCGAGCCCCTTTTTGGCCGGGAACCGTGTATATATTATGGTGTTATGATGTGTCCGGTACGCCGAGCCCCTTTCGGCCGGGTACTGTGTATGTATGCTACGTTATATGTTATATGTATGGATTCTAGAATATGATCAGTTGGAATCAGAGCCGGTGGTGGGGCAAACCCAATGGTGGTGAAACCCGGTATATGGGGCAAATATATGGTGGGGCAAACCCAATGATGAGGCAAAATTCCATATTGGTTTAGGCAAATCCCACACTGGTTTAGGCAAATCCCACACTGGTTTAGGCAAATCCCACATTGGTTTAGGTAAATCCCACATCGGTTAATGTCAGCTCATATGATAAGTTATGATGTGTTACGGTATGTATATGTATGACCTGTATTTCGGGAGTAAGCATTTTGACATTCTGATTATCCTATTTGTCTTCTGAACCTCTTATGTACGATTTGTATGTCAGATGTAAGTACTTGGGTATTCGGGTTATTATGCTCACTTTCTGTACACCTTACTTCGGTTATGACTTCGTTTTCTGTATGCCATGCTTTACATGCTCAGTACATATTCCGTCGACCCCTTTCTCCGGGGCTGCGTTTCATGCGCGCGCAAGTATATACGGATGAGTAGAAGATGTTCCGGCGGGATTGGCGAGCTCCTTTTTCTCCGGAGCGGCTAAAATTGCCGAGTCGAGTGCTTATGTTGTGATATACGGAGTTATGTTAGAGACTTTGCGACAAAGGTCGAGTGTATGATATGTCAGAATTGTTTTGAAAGCGGCTATATAAGCCGATGTATTGTTGTGCATTATATTACAGATTTCATTCGTTTACAGACTTTATTTGATTTGAAAAAGGATGAAAAACATGTTTGTTTTCCGAAAATTTTTCATTATGTGCTTGTCATGTTTTACGGGCCCAGTATGATTATGAGTATGACGAGAGTCAGCGGGTTCGCTCGGCCCTAAGTAAGGGTCGGGTGCCCATCATGCCCTATCAAAAATTAGGGTGTGACACAGGGACTTGACAACCATGTCGTCAATATAAACTTCCATTGTTTTCCCTATCTGTTCTTCGAACATCCCATTAACCAGGCGTTGGTAAGTTGCATCGGCATTTTTTAATCCGAAGGGCATGACATTGTAACAGTAAGTCCCGTACCGGGTAATAAAGGACGTTTTCTCTTGATCCTCCGGATGCATTCGAATTTGGTTATACCCGGAGTAAGCGTCGAGAAAACTCAACATCTCATGCCCGGCCGTCGCATCGATCATTCTATCGATGTGAGGCATCGGAAATGAATCCTTCAGACATGCTTTGTTTAAATCCTTATAATCAACGCACATTCTAAATTTATTACCTTTTTTCGGCACCACCACTACATTAGCCAGCCAATCCAGGTATTTTACCTCCCGAATAGAGCCTATTTTCAAAAGCTTTGTTACCTCATCCTTTACGAAGGCGTGCTTCGGTTCTGCCATAGGCCTCCGCTTCTGGTTCACCGGGGGAAATCTCCCGTCGAGGCTGAGCTTGTGAGTTGTTACTTCCGGTGGCACACCTGTCATATCTATATGAGACCATGCGAAACAATCGGCATTAGCTTGAAGAAATTTAATTAACTTGTTCCTGAGCTCCGAGGTTAACCCCGTGCCCAGGTATACCTTTCTATCCGGTAGATATTCAAACAAGATGACTTGCTCCAACTCCTCTATTGTAGACTTGGTTGCACCCGAGTCATCCGGCAAGACGAATGATCTGGGTACACCGAAATCATCCTCTTCATGCCCCGGGTCCAACCCCTTCTGCTCCGTTGTCGAACCCGTACACTTTAGTTGCTATTTAGATTCCTTGCCCCCGGTTGACTCATCTTCTTTTTGATCCGGTTTTTTGGGAAGGGGTGACGCTTCTTCGACCGCGAACATCTCTCTTGCAGCGGGCTGTTCCCCCCGGATGGTTTTTATCCCCTCCGGGATCGAAAATTTCAGCAGCTGATGTAATGTCGATGGCACAGCCCTCATGCTATGTATCCACGGTCTACCCAGCAATGCATTATACTTCATATCCCCTTCGATTACATAGAACACCGTTTGCTGAATGGTGCCGTCAATGTTGACCGGCAAAGAAATCTCCCCCTTCGTGGTTTCACTTGCCATATTGAATCCACTGAGCACTCGGGCTACCGGTACGATCTGATCGAGTAGCCTTAGCTGTTCAACCACTCTCCACCGGATGATGTTGGCCGAGCTACCTGGGTCAATCAAAATACGTTTAACTTGTGATTTAAAAATAAGAATAAAAATTACCAACGCATTATTGTGCGGTTGAATGATGCCTTCTGCATCCTCGTTGCTGAAAGAGATGGAACGCTCGGGTATGTAGTCCCGGCTGCGCTTCTTACGTACAATGGAAACCTTTGTCCATTTCATCACCGGCCCTCGAGGGATATCGGTACCCCCGATTATCATATTGATTATATGCTGAGGTTCCACTGGTTCGGTCCGTTTATGAGATTCCCTTTCCTTGTAGTGGCCTTTAGCTCGTTCACTTAGCAATTCTCGAAGGTGGTCATTCTTCAGTAACGAGCCACCTCCTCTCTTAGTTGGCGACGGTCCTCAGTTCTGTGCCCATGGGTTCCATGATATTCACACATCACGCTCGGGTCCCGTTGGCCCGGGTCTGACCTTAGTGGTCTCGGCCATCTTGCTTCTGTGATACGACCAATAGCCGAGACGAGGTCCGAAGCGTTGACGTTGAAGTTCTACTCCGATATCCTTGGCAAGTCTTTGTTGCTGGCCGAGCTTCCGGCATCGCTCCTAAATGAGAGACCCTAACTGTTCGACAGGCGCTCGGTCCGTTTATCACCCCGACCGGAGAATTGACTCGGACCAACCCTTGATTTTTTCGACCTGAAGCTTGGCTTTTCCGAATGAGAGTATGGCCGATACCTTTCCCTCGATGGTCTGGACTCCGGCTCGTAATTTTTTTGTGATCTCTCAGAGCTTTTGTTGATATTCACGGGCCCCGGTGGAAGTTCAAGTTGGTCATCCTCAACCCGAATCTTTGATTCGTATCTGTTATGGACATCCGCCAGGTCACAGCCTCGTATTCCAGCAAGTTTTCCTTTAGTTTGAACGAGGCCATCGAGCTCCGAGGATTGAGCCCTTTGGTAAAAGCTTGTGCAGCCCATTCCTCCGGAACCGGAGGGAGCTCCATCCGTTCTTTTTGGAACCGGTTGACAAATTCACGCAATAACTCATCATCCCTTTGGGCTATACGGAAAATATTCGCCTTACGAGCCTGCACCTTTTTGGCACCGGCATGAGCTTTTATGAACGCATCCGCGAGCATTTCGAAAGAAGTGATTGAGTGCTCGGGCAGATGGTCGTACCAAGTCAATGCTCCCTTCAACAGAGTTTTCCCAAACTTTTTCAATAACACGGATTCAATTTCATCCTCTTCAACATCATTGCCTTTTATGGCACAGGTGTATGAAGTCACGTGTTCCTGAGGGTCCGTTGTGCCGCCATATTTCTGGATATCCGGCATTTTAAACCTCTTTGAGATCAATTTCGGAGCCGCACTCAGAGGAAAAGGCCTCTGAATGTACCTCTTCGAATCCGGTCCTTTCATAATAGGCGGAGCCCCCGGGATCTGGTCCACCCGAGAGTTATATGTTTCCACCCTGTTCTCAGTCGAGTCTACCCACTTCACCAATGTTTCGAGCATTCCTAGAACTTCGGCGGATGAACCAGCTCCGGACCCATTACTCTCGACCATCAGTGTTTCGTCCCTTCTGGGTTCGGCAACACCTTTCGTCCTCTCCGGGGCCGTTTCATCATTTTTACTTTGCAACTGGCTATTGCAACTCCTTATTCGGCAATAGCTGCCCTCTGTTCCTGCAACATTTCAAAAATTAAACGTAAGTTAATATCATCCGGGGTATCCGGCACTTTCCGGCCTTGTGCCAGGGACAACGTAATTGAATTGTGAGAATTTAAGGGATCGGTGGCCGGCGGGGCGGCATTCTCCTGGTTCACGGTGTTCTGTTGGTTGAGGCCCTCCCTCGAATCAACGGAGTTTGGGTCAATGGGTTCTGCTGGTAAGCTCCGTAGCCCACTGTTCTCATTTTCGACCACAATCTTGTTGTTGTTGACGTGAACAGATTGTCCACTGCTTGCCAATTGGTCCGTTTTCATAGAGACGAACAAAAGATTTTTTCAATCTTAATGGGTAAGAGATAGAAACCAAGATCAAAGACCACTATTATCCTAGCCCCACGGTGGGCGCCAAACTGTTTACCCCGAAATTAGGTAATCAATTCAATTTGTAAATGAGGTATAGGATATGTGGGCAAACTTTAATCTTTGTTGGTTTTTGAGGGAATATATATATATGGATCAGTGTACAATGGTTTGTAGATATGAATATATGCGTTAATAACTTGGATACATGCGTTGCATATGTTTCTATGGATGATTAAGTATAGTGATATTAGAAGAATGAAGCTAAGCAATAATACTCCACAGATCCGAACTAAAGCGAAAAATAATATTTTGATTTGCTATTACAATGCTCTAGATTCCAAAAAGCTAACCCTTAAAAGTAAGGAAATGTCTCCTATTTATAGTTTTGCCTTATGGGCCTTGTATACAACATAAAGCCCCTTTAGAATAAAGAAAACCCTAAAAGGATAAGGTTGGGTCGTACGGTCTGACACCCGTACGATTGGCAGTACCATGTGGCAGAACGGTCTTGACGCGTGGCAATTTTGTAACTGATCACCCGGACTAACGGCCACGATCAACTCGGCCATGGAGAAACCGGACTAACGGCCACGATCAACTCGGCCATAGAGAAACCGGACCAAATGATTTCCTCCGCTTTCTTCTGATCAACCACTTCTAGTGCAATGCCTCCGGTCCGAAAGAAAGTCTTCATGCTCGTGCTTGTTTCTTTCTTCCCTCGATTGCCAGTCTCACCGGTCTAGCATAAATCCGATTTTTACCGTATATAAAGGTACCATGAAAAATTCTACTAGTACTAAAAGACTACTTCAAACGTCCTTTCTAGTTTTAAGTATCTGTGATTATTTTGTTTAGTAGTACTGTTTCATTGAGAAGTCAGAAAATCCTTCATAAGAGGTCTACCTACTCAGTTCTTTAAATAGGGATTGGAACATAGTTTGATCTCTGGACAGGGACAGCTAGCTGGGTTATAGCTAAACTGAAATTATGTAGTACAAATCTTCATTGGTGATTAATAAAGCTAAACTAGTTACCAAAACAAAAAGAATGAGTAACTTTAAACTACAAAATTATTTGGTGATTTCGTGTGATACTTATATAAGATTGATTGAGCTTTTATTTTAAAAAAACAATCAAACGCCTTTCGTACAATAATATAGTAGAAAATTAAATGATCATTCATAAAATTACCCCTAACTAGATTCAGAATACGCGCTTTGGGCGTGATCATATCGCGTACTTTATTTGACAACAAACACTACATAAGAAGAAATAGATTTAGCCACGTCCTTCGTTGTTAATCCCTTGCTAAATTGCTCGTAGCTAACAATTTTTTTTAATAATGCATCGCTAATCCGCTCAATAGAAGATTAATGACAAATTTTATTGTTTAACTTAGTAGTGAAATTCAGCCAAAAGACATAAGTTGTTCACTTTTACTTTATGCTTTTTCATCTTATAAGTACTTTACTTTGACCAATAATTTACTATTTTATCTCTAATATTGTCGAATGTCATGTAATCCATAATATATTTTTCAATCCCTAACTCTCTACATGGTTTCACTTTCCTTTTTCATATATCTTCTCACTTTAGAAGTTTATTTTCAGTTTTCATATGATATCAATGGGCACCACTCTTTCAAGTTCATTCACTCATAGCCAAGCCAAGGAACTTCAAGATTTGCAAGTGATGTTTATGAAGAGGGGGGCATTGGAGGCGCCTAAAGAACACCTCTCAAGAGTGTATAATTTGTAGATGATTGCTTGGGAGGATGTTGAAGATGAAGGCGTAAGAAGGGAAGCCATAAAAAGTGGCCAAAGGAATTAAAATGCAAGGAATTAAGATAAAAGCAAGACCCAATTAGTAAATGAATTATAGGCAAATCTAGGTATGTTAAACCTAAATCGTCCTAATTGATTCCTACTAATGAACCTATACTAATTGATAATCAACAAGGAAGACTCAATGAATCCACAAATGAGCAATTTAATATAGAAAATCAAGGACAAGAGTTTTAGATTACCAACCAAAGATCCACACAACTAATCAGTAAGATAATCTCTAATTAACTAACTAAACAAACTATCATATCACTCATAATAGGTTTTTCTTCAATAATCAAGCTGAGAAACTAATGAAATGACTAAGACAACTATATATAGTCTTGTCTTTTACAACTAAGGCCGGTCTTGCTTTTATCTTAATTTCTTGCATTTTAATTCCTTTGAATTTCTGGAGTTTCCATTAGGAATCTTATCAAGTTTCAATATTTTTTATCTAAACATGTAACTGCTTATCATGTAACTGCTTATTTATAATAAATCAGTTTCAAGCATTGATGCTTATAAGCTACTTTAAATCAGCTAAGCCAAACAAGCTCTTAAAATTTTAATTGATTTCAAAGTCTTAAACATTAAAAGAATAATTAAATTACAATAAACTACATCATCAGGAATTCAATTCCAATTCAATTATAACAGATTCAAACGAACGCCATCAAAAGATCAACAACTCAACATCCATCAGAAAGCTTACTAAATTACTTAAAGCCTGATTTTAAGGGGATTGATTGTCTGGCTATGCTTAAATCCAAGAAATGACCTTTCAAGATTAATTTTTTGTGCAAAATCCATACTATTAGATTTTTCGAGAGATAGAGAGAGAAGGGGAGCTAGGCCTAAACTCCCATTTTCTTTTACAAAAGATGATAAATACGCGACTGAATTGATAAGGCATTATCTTAAATAAATCAGTCATGAACATACAATAAAAACAAATTTCGTAACAATTTTTACCGTAAAACAAACCAAACAGAACACAGCTAGAACAAGAATAATAGATCCCAAAAATATCTTACAAGATTGGATTTGTGTCGGTTGAGGTGCAACTCATATCTAGTTTGTAAAGTGATAGAGATCAGCAAGTCTTCTTATACTAATAGCATTAGGTATAATAATATTAAAGGAATTAGAATTGTTAACGTAATTTAAGCAAGGAAATAATCAAATATGAAGTAATATTTAGTCGATTTTACAAAGCGACTTTGACCTCACATGAATAAGATTTTGGATTAATAACTTCTTTAACAGCTGTGTTTTTAAATACACAAAACGACTCGTAAACCAAAAAGGAATCGAAAGGCTAAATAGTAAATATTAGAGAACTCTTACGTCTAAAAGAATGGCTAAATATTAGGAAATTTTTTACATTGAAAGTTTTGACAACAAAGGAAAAAAGGACTCCTATAAATTTATACCTTTAAATTACTTTAGGATTTTAATTGATTTTGGAGTCCTAAATAATTACTTTTCCAAAAAAAGTATTTAAAATAAAATAGGTGAATAATAATAAAAATAATTAAATAATAATTTGGAAACTATTAAAATACAATTTTGTCTATTATAGAGTCTTTTAATTAAGGACAAAAAGTTCAATCAATATTTCGAAGGCCCTTCGTACTTTTAATATAGTACTAATCTCTATGTTCGTGCTTTACACGAATATATCTTACTTCAAATTCTACAGAAAGCATACATATAAAATATAAAATTTCAACTGCTTGTATATTCTAAAAACAATTATTACCATCAAATATGTACGAAGTACAATGATCAATTCCCTAAAATAACATTAAAAGAATATGATTTCTATGTATGTGTCGAAAAATAAAAACAAAAACAATATTAATAGTAGAAATTGTAATGATAGACATGACTAATATTAACTTAAAACATGTGAATATATACTTGTTACCGGCTAAGTTGCTCGGACTTTCCAAGATTGTTGTCACACCTGTATCGAATCCTCTAAAAATGCACTACTTTTGGAGGATCTGACACGAACCCGTTGACATTTTTGAAAAGTCTTAGCAATATAGGTTACCGGAGAAGTGTTGATTTCATTACTCTAACTTATGAAGACATTAGAGACCATCTTTCATTTGCATGAATATTACGACTATATATAAGGAACAACAAAAGGGCTTTTGTAGTCCTCACAAAACTTTACCAAAAAAATTCAAAATTTTCAATTAATTACTTCTAAGTCCTAACCTTATATTTCAAAGTCAAATTTATTTTTTGTTCTTATGGTCTGCTTTTTAAAATTGTCGAACATTCTGCCTTATTTACTTGTTTCCTATCCAGCACACGCATTGGAGCTCGCCTAATCCAGTTCCGTGCCGCATAGGGCCCAATCGGGTGAAGAGCTTCTTACCAAGGATTTTTTCATACCCAAGCTCGAACTCGAGACCCCTGGTTAAGGGAGGAACAACCCCATCCGCTGCACTTTATTTTCCTTGTTGCTTTCTTCTATTGATCTTATCTATTAACATAAAAAAAATAGTCATTTCTTTGCTAGATATTCTTGTTTCTTATTGATCTTTGTTTTCTTTTGTTGCTTATTATATGTCACGACCCAACCCCGTAGGCCGTGACTAGTGCCCGAGCTGGACACTCGTATACGTACCTGTTAGACATAATCAAACTGAAACTAACATGATATGGAAGCTTTGCGAAAACAAAGCGTTATCTCAGAACGCCACATATATATGTGTAGGTGACATGTCTCCTGAGGAGTCACAACCAATCAAAAGATAACATAGTACACGAGCCAACAAGGCTGTCATAACGTATGGGAACGTCCCAACTATATATACGCAAGCCGACAAGGCTGCCACTATATACAACATCCCAAAATATATACACAAGCCGACAAGGCTGCCACTACGTACGGGAACGTCCCAAAATAAGTCATACTGACACAGCTGAACAACATCTATATACAACCCACACATATGTCTACAGACTTCTAAGAGTATCAACAGTGACATACGACGGGACAGGGCCCCGCCGTACCCCTGGATAAACATATATATACATCAAAAGGATCTGTACCAAAAGTCTAGGCTCCGGGACAATGGAGCACTCCAAGACAGCTGAGTAGAAGTCCTAAGCTGGAGGATCACCAAAGCCTGTATCTGCACCTGTGGGCATGAAACGCAGCCCCCCGAAGAAAGGGGGTCAGTACGAGATATGTACTGGGTATATAAAGCATGAAATACAATATAGGAAATCATATCTGAAGTAGAGATTTCAGGAGACAAGTATGATAATCAAGAAATCACTGTACCTATGCCTTACGAATGAAATCATGCATATCATTATCATATACCATACCCGGCCCATTATGGGACTCGGTGAATAAAGTCGTGTACACGTATACCATACCCGGCCCATCATGGGACTCGGTGCCATAATCATATCATCGTATCATCATATCATCATATCATCGTATCATCATATCATCATATACCGTACCCGGCCCTCTAGTGAGGGACTCGGTGAATAATGTAGTGAAACTGTGCATGATAACATATCCGGCCCCGGACTCGGTGAATGATACAATAACAACATGCACGAGTAGAATATCATGAGCAACCATATGCAAACTAAATCATCATCTGAGACTCAATAGGATAAGTAGAATAAACTAACACTCGAGTATCAAAGGCGATAGTCATGTCAAGTACCCTTTGAATGTCATAATGGATTACATCAAATAGAGCCTCGGGAATCATAGATACGTATCAAGGTAACATGAAATAGCTTATGGAAGTTAAGGACATTAGTCATCGTAAAGTCTTTAGGAATAGGAGCTTATACTCATCGACTACTATCCAACATATAGAAGACTCGAGAGGCAGTAGCTTAACTACCTTAAGAGTTCTAACATCAAGAAGTGAATAAGGATCATGAATCACACTCAGAACTTATGAATAGAATTACCCCAAAGTTCATATCATACATCACTTATATCTAAGACATGCCAAAAGAAAGAAGGGATAGCTTCACATACCTTCAACGCTTATCCGTGATTCAATACGTATACGCTGTCCGAAGTACCTCAACCTATATTAAAACGTTAAGAACTATGGTTAAGCTACGGAAAGGTTCAAAACGTATTCCGACGTTAGTAGCTTATTTCTAGAAAATTGGGCGGCATTTCTCCTATATTGTTCATTTCCCTTTCATTCAAGCTAACTATGAAATTACCAAGTTAACATCAACAACCACCCATTCAAGTACTATATCAAGACTAGCCAAAACAAGATTCGAGAATGTCCCGAGACAGCCCGCACAGCATACCAAATCAACCCACATATTACGACATTCCATAATCTTTAACATAACGACTATGACATATTCAAGTTACTCTTAATAATCTATAGCCACAACACTTCATCGAGTGACCTTATAATAGTCCAACAATTACAACAACACGATACTTAGCCTTAACTACTCTTAGTCCTTCAATTCAACAAGAACTTAGTCCTCCAATTCAACAAGAACAACAACACAACCAGATCGTCCTCAATACAATACAATTATAACATTAACTATCAAATTCCTTCACTTTCATCATATAGTCCATGACAACAACAACGACAACATTAATCAAAATTAATCCATCATTTTTTTAGAGTAGAACAGCCACAACACGGCCCAAACGGAAACTTAACATTAACATATACAATTCCTTCACTTTTAACATATAATCCATAACAATAATAACAACAACATCAATCAACCTAATCTAATTTAAACAATCTCCAATTCTGTCCATTTTCTACACCAACACTAATTATGCAATTTTCTTACTTCCAATTTCATCTAATACAAATTAATCTCTTCATTACAACACCATTAACTTCAAATACACCATAAGAAGAAGAAATCTTACTTCAAATAAATTTGGGCAGATTCCATAATGACTTGCACCATTTCATCTTCTTCAACTTAAATCCCTAACCTTGCTGCTCCTTTTAGTACTTAGAACACCTTGGAGATTAATAATTTTATCAAGAACATAAATTCACTCAAGGCAGCCATGGCCGTGAGCTTGGCAGCCATGGTTGTTCATACTTCTTTCTTCAATTCAAGGTGAATTTTAGCAATGTAATGGTATAAAAAAAAAACAAGGTTGGCCGTGACTTGGTGGAGCTGCCATGGCTGTGGCCGTGAGCTTCTCTCTCTTCTTGGTGAAGAGGGAGAGCTTCTCTCTCCTAATTCACTTTGGAATGAAAATATGAATAAGCTTGGTCATCATTTTAATATATATATATATATGCTGTCCATATGGTTGACATGTGTCCAGCCACATGACATGTGTCCCATTAACATCCATGAGCCAATCATATTCAACCATGTCTTAGTGGGGCCCACTTAGTGGTCTAACTAGGCTAGTTAATCATAATTAATCACTAATCCCCACTTAATAATCTAATCATGGTTAATTAATCCCTAATCTCCACTAATATTTCTACACTAATAGAAATTTGCAAGCAAGTCGTGCCATATTAATATCGGGGATTAAAAGTCCTTGTCTCATATCCAAAAATAATCTTGTCCTTGGACTTATGTCGATTAGCTTACGAATAATCCGTCATATAAAAATACGGGATATAACATTATAGATTTTTACATGTAATCATTTCTTTTATTTTATATTTATATTATGAAATTTGAGAATTTCTGAAAATTCTTTTCTTTCTACTTATACTTTAATGAGCTCATATGTGTTTACCAAGATTAGTACAAAAATGATTTTCAGATAGTTTTAAAAATTATTAAATGATGCCATATAATGTTAAAATAAAGACAATATTATCAGTTAAGATCAGGTTATCTTTAAAATCTCTTGTTTGATTTTAAAATCTCTTGTTTGATTAACTAAAATTAATCTTTTAAACACAAAATGAGTTTGAAGTAGGGCGGAATTAGAGTGTCAGCTACTGATTTGATCGGATTCGATAGCACTTTGGTCCAAATTCTGTATTTGTCTTAAAAGTTCATTAAATATGTACAAATTATTAATTTAGAACTAAATAACATAAAAATTTAGGATTCGAAACTCATACATTTCAAACCATGGCTCCGCATTTTATTTGAAGTAAATAATTTCATCAGAATGAAAGTTAAGATATTAAAGGAGTGAAACGACAAATATCACTACAACAAATATGATATTTAGCTACGAAAATGCTAGCTACGGCATAAAATTCGTCACTAATTATTCACTTTTCGTGACAAAAGTTACATTTCGTCCTTAAATACATGAGGCACATATTTTTAGTGACGAAACACAAAATTTCGTAGCAAAGTTTTGTCCCCTAAAGTTTCCCTCCAATAAATGAGTTGGCGCCATTTATTGAGTTCTATTAGCCACGAATTTATAGTTATTAGTGACACATTATTTTGTCATTAATGATGTACCCAATTTATGACAAACTTATTTTCGTCCTAAAATTAGTTAAATTTTGGAGACGAAAGACTTTTGTCGCAAAAACTATGTTGATACATTAGCGACAAATTAGAATTTGTAGTTAATCATTGTAAGTTTTAGCTACAAAATTTTATGTTTAATTGTGACCTTAGTTTTTGTCACTAATAACATAAACAATTAGTGA
>NW_026715139.1:0-21418 GCF_029784015.1 Lycium ferocissimum | reverse complement strand
ATTAAAAATTCTTCCCCAGCCACGGAAATAGGAGATAAGGATAACGAGAATATCTAGGTAGAGTATTGGGAATCAAGCCGAAACACGGATTATCCAAATAGTGGACGGTAGGCCAATTTCCATCTTTTGTCTTAGGCTAGTTATATTTCAACAAAACTCATGTAAGAAATCTCATGATTTAACAACACAGACTAGATTGGTAGTTTGATCTTAGATATGGCATAGTTACTTTCTTTTTGAAACATTCTGTTATATCCGGCATTTTCGCGTACTTGGAAAACTTGAAAAAATAACTTTGGTTTGTGAGGAATAAGGTCATGTTGAATTTTTCTTAGTAAGTGTATGCCGGTTATGGAAAATTTGAATGCGGAAGCAATGGAGAAGGCCTAAGGGGCAAATTTGAAATTTTGAAAATTTGTTTCGGGAAGTACAAAATATGAATCTTAAGGAATTGGGCTTAACAAAATTAAGAGAAGATGAGGCCCAAGAGACAAGGGTGGCCGGCCATATGGCCAAGGCCCAAACCCAAGTTAATTAATTTTTCATGTGCCTATTAATTATATAAATGATCCTTAGCCTTAGAAATTTCGTATAATTTTCAAGGCAAGAAAGTGATCTTGGTGGCAAGTGGAGAAATTAAGAAAAGGTAAGGTTTCATGTTTTTTGTTGTAGAAGATTTATGGATGTTAGAGTGAATGGAATTGAATGAAATCATGAAATTATGGTGTGTGTGTGCGGCATGTATGAGCCGTGTGTGTGTGTGTGTATATGGCCGTGTGTGTGTGTATGGTGCATGGCTATGGTTAGTTAAATTTTATATTGTGTTCTAGTTGTGGTTATGATGGAAATTCATGTTGGAAATGAAAGTTGAATGAATTCGAATGAATTTGGAAAATATGGATGTTGGCCGTGGCTATGGAAGAGTTGGGGATAGTGATGAATTGTTTTGTTTGATGTGTTGGATGTATTGTTATGATTCTTATAATCTAAACGGAGGAAAAAATGATGTAAGTTTGTATTGATTTGGAAGTGTTGGAAGAATTATGGCCTTATGTTGGAAAGTTTGTATATTTTGTATACTTTGTATATATATTGTAGAAATATTATGAAACGCTTCCGTATGGTATTGTAATGATTTTGATTAGTAGTGAATGTGAGCACGATGGTGATGGTTCGAAATTTGAAGTCGGAATGAAAGCGATTGCATTATGTAAGAAGAAGACTAGTTGCGTATTGTATTGTGTTTTATTGAGATTGTTGATGTTGTTGATGTTGTTGTTGGGTTGTTGTTGAGCCGAGTTGAATCTCGGGGTGTCCTATTCATAGGGGAGGTGCTGCCGAAATTTCGGTAGCCAAATAGAAACCCAAGATTGAAATGTTAACTTGCATGAATAGTAACTGGTAAAGATGACCATTTGCAGATTTCTGACGAAACGGGAATTGAGATTGGACGAGCGTAAGGCACAACAAAGGTATGTAAAGCCTTGCCCTTTATTCTTTGGCATGTTCTGAATGTAATAGGCTTGAAATCGAGCCTCGAACGCACTTCTGCCTCTCACAATCTGAGATTGAAAATAGCCCAAAATCATTCAGTAAGATTGACTTATTCTTTTACCTTTGGTCGACGAAACACACTATATGTATGTAACTTCCATAAATGGAGTTGGAACACCCTATAATGATTATTGGACGACTCCCTAGGATTATTATCTATTATTTATGTATATCATCGTGATCGGGTCCGAGGTGGGCCCACAAAACCCTGATACTCCCTGTATGGCTCAAATCGATTTATTTCTGTTCGTTCTTCATGGGTACTTCTTAATTATGTTTCCGTCCGCTAACTAATACGTATTATGATTATCTTCTGACTCTTGATATCAGTCTGACATCTGGGACGATTCTGGACACTCTGTTCTGACATAATCTGACTACTTTGATCTGACCTACCTTCTGAACTATTTCAGTTTCATTAAGTCTGTATGTCGGTCTGTATGTATATGGTTTCTCATGGATCTGTTCGTGGATGTCTCAATGCTTCCTTCACTGCGCCGGGCCGAGGTTCGTGATTCGTGCACTTCCACCGCATTATTCACCGCGTCCCTCGGATGTGCGGGCGGGATCCGTCTCGTATCGATTATGATTTGATTATGTGATATTATGGGGATGGCGGCCGATGGCATTTGATCGATTCTGTCTGTCCACCGCGTCCCGTACTACGAGGGCGGGTTCGTTACGCGTCCCTTATTAAAGGGCCGGATCCGATATGTGATTGGGATGATATGTTTGTACGTATATGTGTTTATGACTCGCATGCATGATTCGTCGGCGATTCGATGTGGACTTTGGATCATAACTCGTCCGTCACACTTCGAAAATCCGATTCGGACACCGATTACGTCCGTCATACATTTGAGTTCGGTTTTGGTCGAGAGTCCGTACGCTACGCTCGTAAGTATCCGACGATCCGCTTATGATTACGTCGTACGCATTTCCTAAGTCCGACTCCGATATTATGAATCGATTCGTCCGCTCTATTAAGTCCGACTCGCTCGAACCCGATTCTTACGATTTTACATATCCGACTCGATTATCTTAATTATGTATATTATGTTTCCGCTTACATACTCGGTACATTTCCGTACCGACCCCTCGTTCTTCGGGGGGGCCGTGTTACATGCCCACAGTGGGACGCACCGCGCGATACGCCGCCGGTTTAGGACCGATCGGGTCCGTCGTTTGGAGAGCTCCTTTGATCCGGAGCCGATATTTTTGGTATATATCTTCGTTGTCCGTTTGTTCGTATATATGATCATTTGGGTACGGCGGGGCCCTGTCCCGTCTTCTGATTCTGTTCTGTATGTTAGAGGCCTGTAGACATGTACGTTGTGGGTTGTGGGTTGTCACCGGTCGGCACGTATGCTCGAGTTGCGACTGCGTTCGCTATGATAGCCCTAACGGCTTTGTACGGGTTTCGGTATGTATATATATATGTATGTTTGTGCGAAGTATCGTATATATACGTATGATTTATGTATGTTTAAATGGAATTAGCCGGTTGGTACGCCTAGTCTGACAGGTAGGTATGTGTGGGTGTCCAGTTAGGACGCCAGTCGCGGCCCACGGGGCTGGGTCGTGACAAAAGTGGTATCAGAGCGGTCGGTTCTCGGAATGTCTGCAGGCCGTGTCTAGTAGAGTCTTGTTTATCGGTGTGTTGGGCCCCACATCTATAAACAGGAGGCTACAGGACATCTAGGATGTTATGTTACCCTTTCTTGGACTCTTAGATCGTGCGATAGAGCTGTATTGTTAGGATGGTTCCTCGCAACGAATTGCTGTGTCTACAGCGAGGCTCCGAAAAGAGCATCAACGTCAGCATTTTTGGAAATTATTTCTGACCCTCTCCTTGCAGGTGATTGTAGGTTGATAAAGATGAAGAGGGTGGTTTCTGACGAGGGGGATGGGGGTGCCAAGAAGGCCCCCAGGATGTCACCGGGGCCGAGTAGGCAGAGCCCCAGCTATTCGATTGAGACGGATCCTTCGGAGGATCCCATGGAGGATAGTTACGATACGGATCCGTCGGAGGACTCAGCCACGATTCCTCCAGAGTCTCCGATTTCTAGAGCAGAGGATTCCGTGGAGGACGGCTACGACACAGATATCTCGGAGGATCTGGCGATGACCCCTCCAGAGCTTCTTACCTCCACGGAGGAGGATAGTTATGAGGCAGACCCATCGGAGCCTTCTTCTGGGACGACGGAGGAGAGGATTTCCTGGGGTACGCCAGTTGTTTCTGAGAGTGAGCACCATGTTAGCCCGGCTACCTCGAAGAGTGCTACGGATTTCTCTTTGATCCGGTCACCCGGTGGCCGGGATTTGTCCGATCATCCATACCCCTCCGATTCGGATGCGAGTGATAGCGGAGGCCGAGTAGGTAGGGAGCGGACGGACGAGGATGATGGTGGACACACCTCTCACGGCGACTCCCCGTGTCGACCCGAAATTGATTATTTTATAAGTATATGAGCTTCCTAGAATTTCCTATGTGTGTATGATTTCGTAAAATATTATCCGGTGACGTGAGGGGGCGACCGAGATGTCCTCGCCATAAGTATAAATCTAGAAACCCCGGATGGAAGATAATTATGAGTACAAGTGGAAGTAGATATTGAGGAATCCCCCGAAGGGCAATATGGTAATTGTGTAGTTTGGACCGGGGTGGGACCCGCTACGAAAATTTCTGAAAAATTTATTAAGGTGCTAAACGGCCCTAAATTACGTGGCAAAGATCGTGTGAGGCAATTGACGCAGTGATATTACCGATAACGCATCAGAATGTATGGAAGTTTTGAAGTTAAGCGTGCCAAGACCAGAGCAATTCTGGGATGGGTGACCCCCCTGGGAAGTACGTCAGGAATTTTTTTTTACAAATATGGATATGGAGACTAAATGAGAATTTGGAATAACTTAAGTGGAGTTTGAATATGTGGGTGATTGGAGATCCTAAAAAGGGTACACCGATTAAGACAGATAAGATCGGAGAAGAATAAAAGTAGTACGGTTCTGAAACCAAAGTAAATTTGAATAGCGATTGGAAATGTTTGTAAGTAGGATGACAAGGAAATTTCTGTAAGTCTCTGGAGTATAGTAAAGGTAGTTCGATTCTGATCGCGATTCTGTACGCCATATCTACGCGCCCCCTTTTTTCGGTGAAGCTCGTCTACTATACCTCCGTGCTTCGAATCTCATTACGTTTCGTTTAATATACCTACGTACGTCCGACTCCAATTACGGATACTGTACGACACACTTCTATGCGTCGACCACGATTACAAATCTATTTGATACATCTCTGTACATCTGACTCTGATACGAAACCCCGATAAATTTACTATATACACTCGTGTGTCCGTCCGATTCCGATCATGAATGTTCGGTACAACGTATGATTACGATTCTGTCTGCTACGCTTCGTACTTCGATTCCGGATGCGACTTCGTCTGACATACCTCACTATCTTCCAGCTCTGACAAATATTCTGTTCACCCTATACCCGATTTAAAATCATATGGACCGCTAGACTAGGTTTTCGAACGACCCCCAATACGCAATATCGGAAAATGATAGAAGGACTTGGAAAGTGAAGGCTCTTACAATTATTTCGATCAGGTGTGAGTATGTAAGTGGCAGGAAGACCCTCCCCGAGATATTTGTAAAACCTATAAGGTTGAGTTAACATTCGAGGATGAATGTTTTAAAGGGGGAGGATGTTATATCCCGTGTTTTTAGCATATTCAAAAAATTGAAAAAATAACTTTGGTTTGTAAGGAATAAGGTCATGTTGATTTTTCTTAGTATGTGTATGTCGGTTATGGAAAATTTGAATGCGGAAGCAATGGAGAAGGCCTAAGGGCAAAATTGGAATTTTGGAAATTTGTTTCGGGAATTGCAAAATATGATCTTAAGAATTGGGCCAAAAAAATTAAGAAAAGATTGAGGCCCAAGAAGAGAGGGTGGCCGGCCATACCATGGCTTGGCCCAAACCCAAGTTAATTAATTTTCCATGTGCCTATTAATTATATATAGGCAATGATATATAGCCTCTAGAAATTTCAAGAAAACAAAAAAAATCAAGAAAAAAGAGAAGAGGCCATTCGGCCCTAGAGAAAAAGAGAGAAAGAAAAAGAAGAAAAATTCATGGAGCCTTGGGTTTTGATTCAAAAATTTGGTTCTTCTTGAATTAGTAACAAGCTCAAGGTGCTCTTCAAGTTGGTATAATTTTCAAGGCAAGAAAGAGCTTCTTTTGGCAAGTGGAAAAGTTGGAAAAAGGTAAGAATTCTATGTTTTTTTTGTTATGGAAGATTTATGAATATTAGTACAAGTGAAATTGCAAGGAAATCATGGAATTGTGAGTGTGTATGTGTGGAAGCCGTGTGTGTGTGTGTGTGTATATGGCCGTATGTATGTGTCTGTTGCATGGCTATGATTAGTTGAATTTTGTGTTGTGTTTTAGTTGTGGTTATGATGGAATTTATATTGGAAATGAAAGTTGAATGAATTGGGTTGAATTGGAAAATATGGATGTTGGCCGTGGCCATGGAAGAGTTGGAGATAGTGATGAATTGTTTTGTTTGATATGTTGGATGTATTGTTATGATTCTTAAAATCTAAACGGAGGAAAAATGATGTAAGTTTGTATTGATTTGGAAGTGTTGGAAGAATTATGGCCTTATGTTGGAAAGTTTGTATATTTTGTATACTTTGTATATATATTGTAGAAATATTATGAAACGCTTCCGTATGGTATTGTAATGATTTTGATTAGTAGTGAATGTGAGTACGATGGTGATGGTTTGAAATTTGGAGTCGGAATCAAAGCGATTGCATTGTGTAAGAAGAAGACTAGTTGCGTATTGTATTGTGTTTTATTGTGATTGTTGATGTTGTTGTTGGGTTGTTGTTGGTTGTTTGAGCCGAGTTGAATCTCAGGGGTCTCATATTTATAGGGGAGGTGCTGCCGGAATTTCGGTGGCCAAGTACTTAACCAAAGTTGAAATGTTAACTTGCATGAATAGTAACTGGTAAAGGTGACCATTTGCAGAGTTTTGACGAAACAGGAATCGAAATTGGACGAGCGTAAGGCACAACAAAGGTATGTAAAGTCTTGCCCTTTATTCTTTGGCATGTTCTGAGTATGATAGGCTTGAAAACGAGCCTCGAACGCACTTCTGCTTCTCGCATTCCGAGATTGAAAATAGCTTGAGATCATTCAGTAATATTGAATTATTCCTTTACCTTCTGTCGACGAAACAAACTATATGTATGTAACTTCCATAAATGGAGTTGGAACACCCTATAATGATTATTGGACGACTCCCTAGGATTATTATCTATTATTTATGTATATTATCGTGATCGGGTCCGAGGTGGGCCCACAAAACCCTGATACTCCCTGAATGGCTCAAATCGATTTATTTCTGTTCGCTCTTCATGGGTACTTCTTAATTATGTTTCCGTCCGCTAACTAATACGTATTATGATTATCTTCTGAATCTTGATATCAGTCTGACATCTGGGACGATTTTGGACACTCTGTTCTGACATAATCTGACTACGTTGATCTGATCTACTTTCTGAACTATTTCAGTTTCATTAAGTCTGTATGTCGGTCTGTATGTATATGGTTTCTCATGGATCTGTTCGTGGATGACTCAATGCTTCCTTCACTG
Organism: Lycium ferocissimum; assembly: GCF_029784015.1. NCBI lineage: Eukaryota > Viridiplantae > Streptophyta > Magnoliopsida > Solanales > Solanaceae > Lycium > Lycium ferocissimum. The sequence continues at coordinate 14,189 of NW_026715139.1, read as the reverse complement.
CGCCCGGGCGGTTCTCGTGATTCGTGCACTTCCACCGCATTGTTCACCGCGTCCCTCGGAGGTGCGGGCCGGGATCCGTCCGTATCCGATTATGATTTGATTGATGATTACGTGATATTATGGGGATGGCGGCCGTGATGGCATTTGACTGATTAAATTCGTCCACCGCGTCCCGTACTACGAGGGCCGGGTTCTGTTATCGCGTCCCTTATTAAAGGGCCGGGATCTGATATGTGATATGTATGTCTGTATATGATACGACTCTGCATGCATGATCTGGAACTCTGATTTGGACTCTGATTCTGTCTATCATATTTCTGTACGTCTGATTCGGATTCTGATTCTGTCTGTCATACTTTTGAGTCCTGATTCGACAGAGTCCGTCCGTCACACATTTGTATCTCCGATCCGTATTGTGCCTCCGTCGGCGCATTTCCTCAAATCGACATATTACGGTTCTCATCCGTACACTCGTAAGTCTGACTCCGCTACGAATCCGATTCTGTCTGTTATGATTTTACATATCCGACTCTGATTATGATTATGTATATTTTGTTTCCGCTTTACATACTCGGTACATTTCCGTACTGACCCCCTGTTCTTCGGGGGCTGCGCTACATGCCCGCAGGTTCGGACGCACCGCGTGATACGCCACCGGTCTAGGACGTCAGTCTGCTGTTTGGAGAGCTCCTTTTGATCCGGAGTCGATATTTTGGTATATATCTTATGTTGTTTGTTTGTTCCGTATATATGGTCATTTGGGTATGGCGGGGCCCGTCCCGTCTTCCGAATCGTTCGTATGTTAGAGGCCTGTAGACATGGTTGTGGGTTGTGGGTTGTCACTGGTCAGGTACGTATGTTCGAGGTTGCGACCCTGTCTGCTATGATAGCCCTAACGGCTTCTGTACAGGTTTCAGTATGTATATATGCATCTGTATGTTTGTGCGAAGTACCGTATATCTGTATGGATTTATGTATGTTTAAATGGAATTAGCCGGTTGGTACGCCTAGTCTGACAGGTAGGTACGTGTGGGTGTCCAGTTAGGACACCAGTCACGGCCCACGGGGCTGGGTCGTGACACATTCAGAGCCTTCAAATAGAATACAAAAGAGGAATTCAAGCAAGCAAACTGCCAAATGGCCATGTACCAACTCTCATTTTAATAAAGATACTTTATTACCTAAGCAAGACCAAACCTTTAAGTCTTTGACACAACAAGGTTCACTGAAAAGAGAAGAGAAGAGGAAAGAGGAAAGATAGACATCAACTGGCAAATGAAACAAGTCCCTGAACTGTCATGTAGGTGCAATGTTCGGACATGAATGAGTCCCGGGAGCTTTATTGAGTATGATCACTTGGCTCAATGTTTTTAAACATAAAGTAATTTAAGCTTAGTAATGAAGCAAAGTTGTCAGCTTCAGAAAAGACAAGATATAAATGGATTATTAATTAACATCATGCCCATATTAAGTTGATACAAGAAGTACGAAATCCACCGGTGAAAGAAAAAAAAAGGTGCACCAGCGAAAGCAGTAACCCACTGTAGTAAATTACTACCATAAAAAGGGTCTAGAGAAATCTAAATGATGGATTCACTCCTATTAAGGGAAGATTTTGACTAAATGGAATCCCCTTAAGTTGATATTATGGGAAAGAGGATCTCATATTACTAACATGAAGAAAAGAAGTTGAGTCATTAACCTCTTGTTGTGAATAAGGGTGAATGTCATAACTATAAGAATTATGAACAAAAATACTTGCTATTACTCGGCGATCACTAGCTCAGATAAGATAGTAAATCTGAACACAACTACAAAATAAGAGATTAAGTAAATTTGAAGGTTAAGAGTTCATGAGTACATAGATTATTATGATATATCGTGGACACGAGACGATAGGAATAAATTATTATGATATATCGTGGACACGAGACGATAGGAATAAATTATTATGATATATCGTGGACACGAGACGATAGGTGCTCTAGTAAAGAAAATTAGTCACATTATATCTATGAGACCCGTTCAGTATAGAGTAAAACTACGAACGAAATAATAATTCATGTCGAAAGAAATGAAGATTAGATTGTATAAGATGAAGGTTCAAGTTTGAGGATATGTTCATGATTTGCTTACGTGAGAACAAACCTCATGAGAATTATACAAGTAAACAGTTGATAAATCAAAGACATTGCACTCGTTCAAAAATATATGAGAAAGTGTCATACAACCTGGCGAGTTGTTACAAGTGCGCATTCAGGTAGGAAGCAAAATAGAGAGAAGTCACTCGATTAGTCATTGAAAATTTACTCCAGACATGGTCCTCACAGTTAGACAACAGTTGCTACATACTAGAGTATGAGTGTATGACCCCTAATAAGAATATACCAGAAAAGAAGTTATCTTTTACATGTGTGCGTCAATTATCAGTTATACAGTTTATATGTTAGTAGATCTATAGTAATTTAGTTTATCTGTACTCAGTTAATTAATTACCAGTCTCACAATTTTCATTACATCAGGATGGAGGTGAATATACTTCAATGCCTTTGGACAATAAATCATAGTTATAATTCTAGTATATAGCTAAGGCATACAATGCAAAATTTTCTGAAAAATTCCTCCATACGTACATACAAAGTGATAAGTTATGTCAGTAGTGTAAGTGAGAAAATTATATGAAGATTCGCACTTGATCAAATTTAGAGAAATAATTCAAAGGCAGGAAACCACCACGTTTACCACTAGTGAGGATGATGACACCATTTGAAGTTTTAGGCAAACAAAGACGTATATCACTCATTAAATGGTTTGAACCTTGTAGGACAAGTGGTAGAGCCAACTCTCACTCATGAGACTATAAGGAGAGAAAAGAAGACCTAAGAGACTTGAAAATGCTCTAAGTAGTCAAGGTCCTACTAGTACAAGTGAAATTAAAGGCTAAAGAGAATTTTTTTAAAACAAAATGCAATTACATAGTGTTGAAAGTTCCACCATGAAAGTAGGTATGAGGCCTAGATATAAACAAAGTAAGTCGTAAGTTCAATAGGTCATATGAAATTTTCAGAAAGTTGACAAGCGGCCTAGGGGTTGCTCTTATACCTATAGATACTCTCTGTTGGCTCAGTGTGAGAAGTGTTGATGTTATGTACACAATTTATCACAAGTTTCTCTCTTAGAATAGTGCGAGTCTGAAAGAATTTCTTACAAAGTGATTTTTACTACAAGCGTGAAAAAAAAATGACCGAAGGTAAGACACATAAATTCGGGCAGTAGAATAATAGTACAACAGAAGGTACTGAAGTGGCAGAGGTGAATACAAAAACAGAAAGTTCTCGCTTAATCATAGTTAACCATCACACAATCATGTTAGCTTGAGGAAAACATAAATCAGGCACATCTAGGTTTATTTATGTATGACTGTTTTTCTCTATGTGGTAAAATGGAACGACTACCTGTCTTTGATAGAGTTTGCATATAATAATAGTTATTAGGTAGGTGCTCAAATGACCTTTTTCGATATGTATATGATAGGTGGCGTAGCTCACTTATTGGATGTTCAAGGTTGGTGAGATGAAACTCATTTGAACAGACTTAGTCCAAAATCTCTTGGAAAAAAAAAAGGTGAAGTAATTCAGGAATGACTTACAATGACTGATAGTCGTAAGTGTCACACCCTAATTTTCGATAGGGCATGATGGGCACCCAACCCTTACTTAGGGCCGAGCGAACCCGCTGATTCTCGTGATACGCATAATCTTACTGGGCCCTTATATCATGAAAGGAATGCATAAAAAAAGTTTTTCAAGAACAACATACTATTCATCTTTCTCAAATCAGGTAAAATCGGTAAACATATGAAATCTGCAACAAAATGCATAATGACACATCGGCTTACATAGCCGTTTACAAACCGACATATCATACACTCGACTGGCTCCGCAAAGTCTCTAACTTAACCCAAGATACCACAACACGATACTATGACTCGGCAACACTCCGGAAGAAATGGGCCCGCCAATCCAAACTGGAACATCTCCTACTCATCTGCATACACCTGCGTGACATGAAACGCAGCCCCCGAAGAAAGGGGGGTCGCATGCGACATGTACCGAGCATGTAAAGCATGAAACACAAGAAATGAATCATACTGAGATAAGAAGTATAGGAAAATCATGAGGTTTGGCTTGAAACATAAATCATGCGTGTCAATATCATATCAAATTCATTATGAAATTGAGAAACATAATTAGAAAATCATCTTGTACATATGTATAGATATAACGTGCCCCGGCCCTCTAGTGAGGGACGCGGTAAGGAAAATCATCATATACATCATAGCATCATCATAGTCATGTCATATATGCATCATGTCATCATATATATATATATACGTACCCGGCCCTCTAGTGAGGGACTCGACGAATAGAATCATCATATGCCATCCTGGCCGCCATCCCCACATCATCACATCATCATGTCATCACATCATCATATCATCATATATATATATACCGTGCCCGGCCCTCTAGTGAGGGACTCGGTGAATAATGCAGTGGAGTGTGCACGAATACGTACCCGGCCCGGGACTCGGTGATAGACATATTGAGCTTTGCACGAGAAGAATAGTGAGAAACCATATGCACATAAATCATCATCACAGACTCAATGGATACGTAAGTAGTCGACGCTCGAGAGTTAAAACGGTAATCATGTTAAGTTCTTTAAAAAAAAAAAAAGTCGTTAGGACTATACAAAAGAAAATCTCGGGGACCACGGATATGCATCAACCAATGTTAGAGTCATTATACGTTATAGGATCATTTGCGGACATATCAAAGCAATCCGGTTCCGTCTAAGAAAGTTACGGACATTTTTCAACATAAAAATCCTTTTGGAGCAAAACTCTTTTACAACATTTGAAATCCAATCATACAAAAGACGTAAGGTCCATAATTCTACTACATTAAGAACGCCAACATTAAGAAGCAAATAAGAATCGTAAACATGCTCGGAACTTAAGAATGGAGTTAATCCCAAGGCACATATCATGTCATATCGTACTTACGTCTAAGACATGCCAAAAGAAGGAAGGAGTAAGCTTTACATACCTTGTCCGCTCCCTAAGTTAATCCAAACTAAGTCTCGGCTTCCCAAAATCTACAACAACATCATTAAATACTAATATTAGCTACGTGCACTTAGAATTCAATCCCGAAGCCGGCACTTAATTCTACGTAAATTTGGGCAAAGATTTCCCCGTTTATATGCCTAGCCCGAATTCTCAATTCGAACCAACAACATCAACAACAATACCAATAGTATTAAAATCATTTCCAATACCGACGTATGCCATAAAACAGCCCGCACATTGTTTTCTAAATTTCTCAACCAACCAAATTTGCGATATAACTATTTAATAATTTTATTTCCGTAAAGGAGTCAGAATTCATATGAACAACATCAATAACAACAGCCTTCACATTTTACAAGTTAAATACATTTATTTTCATCCAAAATTCTCTTCAAATCTCCTTCCATAATTCACAACACCAACAAACGAATTTATCAGGCTATTCCCTCCGTGCTAATCCGTTAAAATTCTAAATAAACTCGTTAATAATGAAAAGGAACCATATTCATACCTTAAGCATGCAGCCCCCACATTATCACTCTTCTCCTTGGTTGATTTTTAGCTCAAATTGAAGACAACGCAGCGTACAACACTTTTCTCTTCATAGGCTTCGGAATTCGAGGCTCAGAATTCGGTCAAAATTGGTTTTTCTTCTCTCCAAGGCTCTTCTCTCTCTCTCTTTCCAGAATTTTCTGGTTTTTTTGGTCTGAAAAATGAGAGGAAAGGGCTGAAATTTCACTTAAATAGGCATGGGTCATGGGCCTTGTCACGACCCAACTAAGGGCCGCGACGAGTACCCGATACTTGTACCGGGCACCCCCGTATCAAACGTCTTATTTTTATCACTAAGTTGGCCGTATGAACACTAGCATTTTTTTTCTAACCACTATCGTTAATAGCATACATGTAAACAAGTAGTAGTAGTCAGCTGTACTGACATATTACACGGCGACAAGGACAACTAGGTTATGAAACATCTGACTGTGCATATCTGTCTACGAGCCTCTAGACAAGATACATGTAATTACAAGTAACTGACTTTGCTGTGCCCAAATATATATACACAAAAGTAGTACCCAAAACAGAAGCTCCGGAACAACTGGAGCGCCTCTCGATGTACCGCTGAAAGAGCTCCTAGGAGTCGAACCCGTCAACCTGTCTACCTGCGTGGCATGAGACGCAGCCCCGAAGAAAAGGGGTCAGTACGAGCAGTGTACCGAGTATGTAAGCCATGAAAAATAATACAATGAAGCATGTAACATATAAGCAACAACATGTGAGACCATAGATTATACAACGAGACAAAAGGATAACCTGTACCTGTAAGTGCCTCTCAGGCGAATGTCATGCTTGCTTATTATATAATTTTTTTCAAAACATTTCTTGTCATATACATATGAAAATAGAACAAGTCATAGCGCCGAAATACGTCGGCTCGCCCACATATGTCCCGCGTCCGGGCATCTCGCGTTCGGGACGGAATTACGCCAGCTGACCAGGTGGCAATGCGTCTATAGCGCAACATGTGTCTCTTTCCCACATTTCCCCATTTTCATATACATATCATATACATGTCATATACATATCATATAAGCAGCATGAATGAGAACCCAAAAAAATCATGTGTCTATCGGAGGGACGTAAGGTCGGTAGCCCCCGATTACCTTATGGAATAACCACGGTCGCTCCGTCTCACCTTGAAGGAACAATCATTATAAGGCGAGACCATCAATGAATAGCAACACCACGAGAAAACCTAAAAATAAGATTTTAAAGTTTCTATGAAAGAAGTAATGGAAACCAATACGCACATACACCGAGACTCGGGTAACGACATAAAAACATGGTCGTCATGCCCCATTGGGTCATCCACGAAGATTTCAAGACATTCCGATTTCATTTACAAAGGTTACGGACGTTTGAACATTTCTTTACCTTGAAGCGTAAACTATGGATTCAATTCTACTGAATGAAAAAGGAATAAATTCAAGTGTCGTTTCCGAGGAGTAGGACTTTTCCCGAGGGTCGGATTTCGACCTATAATAACTAGGACATGCCAAGAGAAGGAGAGGTGGCCTTTACATACCTTTTCCGCTTTGCACACGCCTCCAAACTTCGGCTTCAAATTCGCCAAAATCTACAATTTAGTCACAATTACCAAATGTTAATTGGTAAAGCTTTAAGATGTCAATCTCAACCAATACTTGTCTATAAACAAAATTTGGGCAGCATCTCCCCTATACGTATAACATCCCCGAGATTCACACTCGGCCAAAACAACAACAACCATACCAACAATAATATAAACAACATCAACAATCGACTAAAAACGCATTCTAGCGCAAATAGTCTTATTTTCCAAATAATGCAACAACTCCAAATCCAACTTTACACTTACAAACCAATATCAATATGTTCATATTCACATACTAATTTAAGATCATTCCAACATAAACCAAGAGCATTCCAAGCTATATATCCAATATTCAACAATTCCATCAATTTCCATATTCAATCCAAAATTCTCATATATGCAACGAGACCATTCCAACGCATTTTCTACTTACTAATTCATCTCCAACAAGCCACTTATATTCATTTCAACTCTATTCAATTCTATTAAATGCAATTCAATACAATTCCATACAATTCAATATAACTCAACACAATTGAATTCACATGATATTCCAACAATACCATCAACATACTACTTACTCATAACCTTCTAATTTTTATAAAACAACAACATATTTCCTTCTTTCAAATTCAATCACAACAACCCAATTTTCACTCCTCCAAACCATTAAATCCTTATTCTTACTTCATAGAACCTACCATAACAACAATTGCCATTCTAAATAAAATCAATTCACCACACCCTTCCACTACCTACCATTCGGCCACACACCCATATGCATGTTTTTCATGGATTTTCATATTTTTCATACATTACAACAACCAACACACAACACAACACAACATAACACACACAACACATACACACACGGATTGCCCTTGTAGGTCACGGCCACACACACACACACACTTCCATCACATGAATTTCATCAATTTTCATGCACACAACATACTCAAACATCCATAACACCTAAGAAAAGAATTAAACCTTACCTTTTTCCTCACTTCTTCACTTGACTCAAGTTGGCAACTTGTATGAATATGAGTTCTTCTTGTTCCACAAATCACTTCACCTTACTAAGAACCCTTCAAGGGATTGCTTGGATAGAAGAAACAATTTGGAAAATCTCTCTCTTTCTCTTTCTTTTTTTTTCTCTTCGGTTTTTTTTCTTTTTTCTCTTCAAGGCCGAATGGCCATGTTCTTTTTTCTCCTCTTTCTTTCTTTCCAAACTCTTGAAAATTCTAGAGAATTAAGATGAATAAGTCATCTTTTCCCATATATATATACTTAGTCCCTTCCAATAATCACTAAACATATTGCCCCTATGCTTGGCTTGATTTCATTTGGCCAAGTTTTGGGAGTGGGGTCCACGGCCAAGTGGCCCCTTTTCTTGAAATTTCTAGCAAATTTCCTTTAATTCATGAAAATAATTTTTCTTAGTTCCAAATTTGCCCCTAGCCTTTCTCCATATTTCCATGAGCCATTATGCGACATTCCCTTTTTACCCCTGGCCTTTCGTAATATTCCCACTTTAAGATTTTCCATGAGCAACTTGTGTCTTAAACTAGGCCAAAGTGTGGCTTGCCATCAACTTGTGTCACTTGCCTTGACTTACCCGAGGGTACAAAATACGGAATGTAACAGGCCTAACCCGATTGGGCCCGGTTTGGGCCTAGCCCACTGACCTTTCCGTCTTAAAACGTCCATATATCCTTATCCCGATGTCACCTGTGGGCCCACGACCTATGGTTGGAAAGATAATTCAATTATCTACAACTTCTATCTTTGGTGTTTTTCCAAATTCCAAACTTATAATACCGTTTCGCCCCTCGAAGTCGGATCACCCGAAAACGTTACTTAAAAATATTTGTTTGGAGGACTTCCACTTTGATTTGGCTCAGGGTCCTTCTTGAGTTATGTTTAACTTCACATATGTGATTCATATAAATTTTCACATGTCCCAAAAAAATCTCAATGTGTGGGCCCCACCTCAGCTTGCGAATAATCCGACGTACACAAATACGAAATATAATACTGTCAACGTGAGTTTAAATTATGAAGCAACAACATGATTGTCAATTTTTAAGCACGTTAATAAGGACCTTCCAATTGGTTGGAATACTAGAAGAAAATATTTTTTTTTATCACTATTTTTGGGCTTCAATTTTTTTTTTACCACCATGGCCGAATGGCCTTCTTTCTTTTCTCTCCAAGTTTCTTGAATTTTCTAAGGGTGAGAATGATGAAGATGATTTAATTAGTCATCTTCTAATCACATATATAAAACATCCATGTGGCCCATGGCCCACACCCATGTGGCCGGCCACTTGTCCCTTTTTATTTCATGGATTTTAACTTTTCAATATTCACTTTTAACCCCAAATTTTTCCTTAATATTCCATGCCATTAAAATCATAAGCAACTTATGTCTTAAAACAAAGTCGTAGTTAAAAGTCTCTACTTCGCCTCCCGGAATAGTCTTGTCCTTAACTTATCATGGTTAACTCGGATTGTCCCGATGTACGAAATACGGGATATAACAAGAAGAAGAAGAAAAAGCATATTCAGATTAGCAATAACAAGATCTTGAGTTTAAATAAGGTGAGATGTTTTTTAAGTATCACCCATGAAGGGTATTATGTGCTTTAACAAGAAAAGCTATAACTTAGCCTGAGATACCTTGAAGAAATAGTCATACTTGTAACGTATAAAATTCCGTGAGGGCCAGAGTTATCGTTAGTATACCCAATTTAATGTGTCCATGTTGAATCAGTAATTTCATGACCAGAACCATATAATTCGCAGACGAGAGATAGAGGTTGACGATGCCTTGTCCTCTAGAAAGTATTTGTTGCCATAATAGACAGCTAGGTTCTTAGCTAATTTTGAAAAATTTGGGAGTTAGCTAATTTTGGTGCCATAAGAGAAAAGTGAATATGGAACAAGGCCAAGGTTCTCAATAAATAGACCATGTATGCCTTAAATTCGACATTCGAGGACGAATGTTATATAAGGGGGCAAGAATGTAAAGCCCCGTAAATCTCAAGATTTACGACTACGATAATAACGAGCTTAATGACGTAATTTAGGTGGCCCAATAAATAGAAGAATCCACATGATCTTAGCAAAATATTTGGAATGTGTTAATATATTCATAGTATGAATTATTATTATTATTATTTTTTTTTTTGATGTAGTAAAATGCACCAAGGATAACCCAATAAATAATGAGGAAGAGTTGGTGGTCCAAGGCCCGGAAGAGAAATAAAAAAGGGTTAGTAGCATAGGTATATGAGTTCGGCAAGTGCCGCTGCAAATTATAAAAAAATAAACGTTGTATTGTGCATGGTGAATTTGACATGACTATGGTATTTTTCATTGAGAGGTGATTTATCAATAAAGCATCTTAGTCCAATCCTTGTGGGCCTTGCTAGTTTTAGTGCTTAATCACGTTTTAGATCAAGAATCCATCTTTAGGTCCAAATTTCAAGGAGCAAGAAGCATGTTATATGATGATGGTTTGAGCAATTAGTGGATGGTAATGATAAATATTCAATGATTACTCACACCATTGGAATCAAGATTATTTCAACCAAAGGAGACTAAGAAACTGAAAGTGAACTGATGTGCCTAGACACATTACAGTAGATCGATGATTCTTATTTTGAGAGGAATTTTAATTCAAATGTTTCCGGAACTTGACTAAGATAGAACAACGTAACAAGTAATGAAGCTATACATTGGGTTAACCTTCAGAGGTAAGTTAAGGCTTACTTTTCTAATATGTACTCTATGCGTCCGATAGAATTCCCTGGGATGAATTCTTGTCATTAAGCACTTAGTCCTATCCATTCTTATTTATTACGTTCGTGTGAAAGAATCCTTAAACTTGGTTGATATTTTGTATGCCTTATATGATTTCAAGATTCAGTTTCAAGAAATATATGCTTATGTGTGTTACATTCATGTTACGTGCAACTGCTTGCAAATTATGTGTTCAGTTAATGGTGTGATCACATCCAGACTCGGACGGGAGAGCTAGCCGACCTCCCCTTGCGCGTGTGCCACGACGGCCATGGTTAGCTAGCCACACACTCATAATGGCTATTGTGTGCTAGGGAGATAAGTCGACACTCCCCCATGCGTGTTTCTAGACCACATGTACGTAGGGCCACTATGTGTAACTCAGTTTCTATTACCATTTAGTTATTATCTTAACGTTCAGTTTTAGTTATCATCTTACATGTTCAGCTTACAGTTCCAGTGTTCAGTCCATTATCAGTTTTTAGCTCTTAAATTGGTTATGTGTTTTTTTTATGAATATATATTTTCTTCTTGTTATGTTTACTCCAGAAGGTCTCTCTCCACCTTATTCTTCTTAGGAGGTAGCCTATGAGTCTTACTGGTTACCCTTTGAGATACTTAGCCCATTGGGCCTGCCATGTCGTGTGGCAGGTGTTGAGTGTACAGGTGACGAAACCCGTGGCTAGAGGCAGAGTGCTTAGGTTCAGCTGACAGGCTCCTTTGATTTCATTCCATCGGTAGCAGTTACTTACCAAACATTGACTATTGTTAGACACATTACTATTATTCACGGCGAATGCCCCGTTGACTATGTATTAGGCTTCAAATTCTTTGAGGCTCATGACTGTTAGTGGGTTATGTTTCAAATGATATTTCATTGAATCCATTATTCAGTTTTCACATATTATTAAATAATTACTTTACTATTTCTTTTCATTAATGTATGTATGTCTTGTGGTGCTCGATAGGTTAGGTCCAGGCGCCCGTCATGGCCCTCCGTTTGGGTCGTGACGTGTGGAAACTGAAAGAAATAGGGGAGATGCTGTCCAAATGGTTATAGACGAACTTGTCACTCTTTATGTCGATTCTGACTTTCGTAGCTTGACGATAGTTCCTTATTGCTTTGTCACGACCCAACCTAGGGGCCATGATGGGTACCTGGAGCTAGCCTACCGAGCACCACCTAGCATGCTTCTTCCAATCTTATCTTGGTGGACCACATATCTAACTCGTTATAATCATAACCTGTACAAACATGAATTCTCAAATAAAAACTCATTTACATGATAATCGTCAACTCCGCCCCATATACATATATACAAGCCCACAAGGCTACAAAAATGATATACAAGATGTACACTAGTGAAGTTATGAAACTTCTAACTATCCACACATGTCTATGAGCCTCTATATAGAGTACTAGAAATTATAAGGACGGGAGAGGACCCCGCCATGCCCCAAATATGTACACAAAAGGAGAATACCAATAGACTGCGGCTCCGAAATAAGTGGAGTGCTCCTGAGTCTCTGCTGATGAAGCTTCTAGGGATCAGATCTGTCTCCCTGTCTACCTGCGGGCATGAATGCAAAGATCCATAAGAAAGGAAGTCAGTACGAGTAATGTACTGAGTATGTAAGGCATGAATAACAACATAATCAAGAAATAAATAAGCATGAGACAAAGAGATAACCTGTATATCTGATTGCCTTTTAAGACAGATACCATGCATTCTAACTTTTATTTTCAAAACAACATCCATAAATAGATAAAGTAAATTGCCCGACCATATAGGTACGGTGTTATGCTGCCCGGCCATATAGGTATGGGGTTATCATCATTATCCTGCGTCCAGCCATCCCACGTCCAGAATGATATCATAAGCTACCCACTGCAAAGAGTGTGTCTGCCCGGCCACCTATAGGGCGGCGCTGTCACGACCCAATCGGAGGGCCGCGACGGGCACCCGGTGCTAACCCACCCAGGCACCTCTTATCATACTTTCACATTTACATCTAGGTGAGCCACATAGCTAAATCATACTTTCTATCTATTATTCATACTAATTCCATTGGGCAATAATACATATATATCATCATCAATAACAATGCCTATATAGATGTACATAAGCCGACGAAGCTAACAAAATGATATCCAAAATATAGGCCGACAAGGCCAAATATATCTAACCATATACACATGTCTACAAGCCTCTAAGGAGAGTATGTCACATCATATAGGCGGGACAGGACCCCGCCATGCCCATAAATATATACACAAAAGAATAAATACCAAAAGCTGTAGCTCCGAATGAATTGGAGTTCCGCTATGTAGTCCCTGAGTAATAGAGATATGGATCAAGCCTGTCTCCCTGGCCACCTGCGGGCATGACGCAGCGTTCACAAACAAAATGACGTCAGTAAGAAGAGTGTACTGAGTATGTAAAGCATGATCAACATCATTACGAAAGCATAATAGACAACATAAGAAATAGCACAGGATGGGAGATAATAGTATCATCGTCATAAACACTTACTTGCTTTTCATAGGGACTTTCCATTTCTAATGTGTGATTGTGTACATATGTCACGACCCGAGCTACGGGCCGTGACGGGTATCCGGGGCTACCCACCGAACACCACTCACTCTGCCCCGCTTTTTATCTCGCTATTATTCACACTATATGCTTCATAATCATATAAACTCGTCATTTAAATACATTAGCTTTTATAAACATAAGCCCCTATTATCAAAATAATATACATGCATATACATACAAGCCGGGGACCGTACTACCCACACCGCGTATCTACGAGCCTCTACTAGAATACTAGACATCCGGACGGGACAGACCCCGTCGTGCCCAAAACATGAAATGGCCATATATATATATACCAAAAGAGAATTTCCGTGGCACTTCCAAAAATGGAGTGCTCTCAACCACCGCTAGCTTCCCATGAGTCCGGGTCGCTCTCCCCGGGGTTCACCTGTAAGTACGAAATACGCGTCCGAAGAAAGGACGCCGCACGAATATTGACCGAGTATGTGAAGCATAAACAATAATGAAACATCAATAAACCGAGGAGGCATAAAAACAAGGAGCAATCAGAATCGAC